>NC_058406.1:141749734-141855918 GCF_002201575.2 Neomonachus schauinslandi
ATTCCAGAACATTTTCATCATCACCTAAAGAAACCCTATACCATACCCCTTAGCAGTCACTCCTTGCCCTCCCCTCAGCCCTGGCAACTACTAATCTACTTTTGGTATCTGTAGATTTGCCTATTCTGGTCATTTCATATGTTGGAATAATATAATACAGTAGTCTCCCTTATCCACAGTCTCATTTTCTGCAATTTCAGTTACTCCCATTAAACCACAGTTGGGAAGCAGACATATTATCACAAGGTCAATGACCTAATGCTATGTCACAATGCCTACGTCATTCTCCTCACTTTATCCCATCAGATAGGCATTTAATCTTCTCACATCATCACAAGGAGGAGAGTAAATGTAATACAGTAAGATATTTTAAGAGAGAAAGACTATATTCATACAACTTTTATTATAATGTATTGTTATAATTCTATTTATTATTAGGTATTTTTAATCTTTTATTGTGCTTAATTTGCAGATTAAACTTTATCATACGGATGTGTGTATAGAAAAAGCATAGTATATATAGGGTTCAGTACTGTCTCTTGTTTCTGGCATCCACCGGGGATCTTGGAACGTATGTCCTGTGGATAAGGAGGGCTACTGTATGTGTTTTTTGTGACTTATTTCACCTAGCATGTTTTCAAGTTTTACCATATTATAGCATATATTAGTATTCCACTCCTTTTTATGGCTAAATAATATTCCACTGTTTGGATATACCATATTTGGCTTATTTATGCATCAGATGATTGACGTTTCAAATTTTTCAGCTATTATGAATAGTGCTAGTATGAATATTAATGTACAAGTTTTTGTTTGGATTTATGTTCTATCTTGGATATATGTCTAGGAGTGGAATTGCTAAGTCATGTAATAACTCCATGTTCAACATTTTAAGGACCTGCCAGACTGGTTTCCAACGTGACTGCACCATTTTATAATCTCCCCAGCAATATACGAGAATTCCAATTTTTCTGCATCCTCACCAACATTTACTATTTTCTGTCTTTTTTGGTTCTAGCCATCCTGGTATGTATGAAGTAGTATCACTTTGTGTTTTTTATTTCCATTTTCCTGATGACAAATATTGTTAATCATCTTTTCCCGTGCTTATTGGCCATTTATGTATCTTCTTTGGAGAAATGTCTATTCATATTCTTTGCCCATTTTTAAATTGGGTTATTTGTCTTTTTATTGTTGAGTTGTGATAGTTACTTATATATTTTGGATACAAGTCCTTTATCTAGTATTTGATTTGCACATATTTTCTCCACATTTATAGGTGCTACTAAACATTTCACGATAAGTACATAGCAGACACACAATAATTTTTTGAATTGAAATTCAATACATTCCCTATTCAGTAAGGAATTCACAAACTGGAGTAAACACCATGGCACCTATGGCAGGGATGTTTAGTTATGTCCTGAGAGCCAGTCTATGTTTTCTTCTCTGAAATTCAGAAATCTACAATTTTTAGTGGGCACATTGCCTCCTTTCCCAAAGGAAACCTTTCCAGCTTCCCTTTCAGAAAATAACTATTTGACTAAATTATTGTCATGAGGATATAAATGAAAGTATTGTGTAGGACTTTGGAGGGATTCTCAAAAATGATACAGTATACCTTCTATCCTGCAGCCTGAATGCAATTGAGATAGCTGGAACTCTAGCAGCCCTCTTATTTCATACAATTCAAAGCCATTCCTATCCAAGGAAGCCTGGCCCTAATGTCTTCTTGGAAATACCAAACCAGTCTGCACAACTTACTTATATACTTCTTTCACCCGGGAAAGAAATTCCAGTAATATTTAAGCCACTGTTGTGGGGATCGTCATTTTTTTTTCATTACTGTTAGAACTGAATCAGCATCTGAGAAAGTGTATCCAATACTTTTTTATTTCTAATCAAATGAGTTTTGACTAGCTAAAAGGTTAAGTAACAAAAGGGCAGGCTTCACTGATTTTACTCAAACTACAAGACTTCATATACTTCTTCATTTAGTCTTTGATGGGTAGTAGTATGCTGTATTTAGTTTTGTATTGATTTTTTGCCTGAAGTGAAACCTTGTCTATTAAAGAGTAAAAGAGGTGGTAAAGGAAGGAGTAGAATAAGTGAGAGAATGAGAAAGCTTTCATCAGATGAATTAAGATAAAATGAAGCCAAATTTTCTTATCTTAAAAGGTCTCCCAAAATAAAAAATGGTCTCTGACACTGGGTTTTAGTTTAACAAGGTACAAAAATCAATACCACATGTAAGTTTGAAAACTGGGGCAACATGAGGGATTTGAATCTCCTCTTTGGTGTTAATGTAATCAAGTTTTTCTTCTGCTGCTGCACTTATTTTATACAGATGAAATTCACTTTTATATCCTTACCATAAGTTATACTTTGCTTACTCTAAGAATTAAGAATTTAATGTATCAGTTTATTAATGACTTGAAATCCATTTGCAAAGCTATAAGATACATTGACTGCATGTCCATTACAAGTTAGATATGGGCAACAAATATGAATACCATCCTGAACAGTTTAGACATATGTTAATTGTTAGAATGAATTTAAAGATATAATGTCTGATTTTAATACTGATACTTTTTTTTGTAATTTAAGAATTATTTCTTGAGTGCCTATATGTACTTAGCCCTGTGCTAGCATTTAAGAATGTAAACAATATTGTTATCCTATAGAGGATGCATGGCTTATTTTCTCTTAAGTGGCTTTTTTTTTTTGAACTTTCTATTTGGAAATAATTATAGAGATTCACAGGAAGTTGCCAGGAAATGTACAGGCAGGTTCCATGCACACTTCACTAGCCTTCCTCATTGTGAACATCTTGCATAACTACAGTACAGTGTCAGAACCAGGAAACTGACGTGGGTACAATCCACAGGCCTTAGTCATATTTCACATACACTGGTTAGAATGTATATGCTGTAAACTGAATGGTTATGTGTCCTCAAAATTCACATACTGAAACCTAATCCAGCGTGATGGAATTTAGAGGTGGGGCTTTTGGGAAGTGATTAGGACATAAGGGCCCTCCCTCATGAATGGAATTAATAGAGACTCCAGACAGCTCTCTTACCCCCTCTGCTGTGTGAGGACACAGGGAAAAGCTCCTGTCTATGAACCAGGAAGCAAGCTCTCACCAGATACTGAATCTGCTGGCAACTCTAGAACTGTGACAAATAAATCTGTGTTGTTTATGCCACCCAATCTATAGTATTTTTGTTACAGCAGCCCGAATGGACTACATGAAATTTTATCACATGTGTAGCTTAGTGTAAGTGCTACCAGAATCAGGGCAGTCTGTACCATCACCATGAGGCTTCTATGCTTAGCCTAGTCATAGCTACCACCCTCACTAACCCCCATCCTAACCTCTGGCAACCACTATCTTGTTTTCTATTTCTATAATTTTGTCATATCAAGTATGCAGCCACTCAAGACTGGCTTTTTCTACTCAGCATAATTGCCTTGAGGTTCATTCAGGTTGTTTTATGTATCAATAATCTGTTCTTATTGTGTGTCTCAGCCTATTGATAACCAGTGTTGTTCCTGGACTGGCCCTTTTAGTTCTCATCGTGGTTCCAAGACACCCTAAGTAATAACTATCAGGAAACTTTGAAAGAGGACAGGTTTATTACTCACAAGTCCTGGAAAGCACACTACTTATCTGGGGCCACACAGTAAGTTTGCAGGTAGAGAAAGAAAGTAAAAACATGGTCCTGGGGCTCAGCTTTTATTGGAAACAGGGTGGGAGGCCTAGGCTTTCACAAGATCACTCTTTATTGGTGTATTTAAAACATACAAGAGGGAATTCAAAGTGCAAGAAGAGAAAAATAAGCAGTCCAAATGGTCATCATCTAAATCAAGATCTCTAAAACAAAGGAGCCTTAATGGCAGTGACGGGGTGGGGGAGGATGGTACCTGGCTCTTTATCTAGTTCTATGCATGGCAATGTGTTTTTGAGGTAGTAGTCTTTGAAGAAGATGCCTCAGCAGTCAAAGCTGAAGTCAGGCACTTAGATTTAAAAAAAAAAAAAAAAAGAAAAAAAAAGAAAAAAAAATCAACTGTCAACACTATAGTTCTTTTTATTGCTGAGTAGTATTCCATGTTTTGGGTGACTGCAGTTGATATAACCATTCACCTCTGGAGGGATATCCAGATTGTTTCCAGTTTTTGACTATTTCATATATGAACATTCATGTACCAGTTTCTGTGTGAATATAGATTTCATTTTTATGGGATAAATGCCCAAGAGTGCAATTGCAGAGTCTTATGTTAAGATCGTTCTTTGTTTTAAAAGAAATTGATGAACTATTTTTCAGAGAGGCTGTAGCGTTTTCATTCTCACTAGCAGCATATGAGAGTGATCAGCTTTCTCTGCCAGCATCTGGAGTTATCACAAGCTCTTTATTTAGCTATTCTGATAAGTATGTATTGATGGCTCATTGTGGTTTTATTTTACCTTTTCCTGATGGCTGATGATATAGAACACCTTTCCTCCCTCCCCAGTTTTATTGAGGTATTAACTAACATAGAACATGTAAGTTTAAGGTGTACAACATGAGGATTTATATATATTGTGAAATGACTACCACAATAAGGTTACTGAACACCTCCATCCTGCACATATTTACCTTTTTTTTTGTAGTGATAAAATTTAAGATTTACTCTCTTAACAACTTTCAAGTATATCATACATCATTGTTAATGATAGTCACCATGGTGTGCATTAGATCTCCAGAATTTACTCACCTTACAGCTGGGAGTTTATATCCTTTGACCAACATCTGCCCATTTCCCCCATCCCCAGCCACTGTCAATTACCATTTTACTCTCTATGAATATGACTTTTTTAGATTCCACATATAGGTGAAAACATACAGTATTTGTCATTCTCAGACTTACTTAGCAGAATGCCCTCAAGGTCCATCCATGTTGTTGCAAACAGTAGAATTTCTTTCCTTTTTTTGGAAGAATAAAATTCCGTTATATACAAATATTACATATATATGTATGTATTCCATTACTAATATATGTGTGTGTGTGTGTGTGTATCACATTTTCTTTATTCATCTATTCATCAATGGGCACCTGGATTGTTTGTATATTTCTATATCTTGGCTATTGTAAATAATGCTGCAATGAACATGGGAGTGCAGATATTTCATTGAGATCCTGATTTCAATTATTTAGGTTATATACCAAAGGGATTGGTGGATCATAGAATAGTTCTACTTTTATTTTTTGAAAAAAAAAACTCCATATTATTTTAGGTAGTGGCCGTATCAATTTACATTCTCACAAACTGTATACAAAGTTTCCAATTTCTTCACATCCTCTTTCAAACTTGTCTTTTGTTTTTTTGATAAAAGCTATCTTAACAATGTGAGGTGATATAATTTTAATTTGCATTTTCTTGTTAACTAATGTTGCATTATTTCATATACCTGTTGGCCATTTGAATGTTTTGGGGGAAATGCCTGTTCAAGCTCTTTGCTCAATTTTTAAATGGGTTACTTGTTTATGTTTTGTTTTGTTTTGCTGTTGAATTAGGAGTTCCTTACATATTTTGGAAATTAACCCTTTATTAGATATATGGTCTGAAAATATTGTCTCCCATTCCTTATGTTGCCTTTTCATTCTGTTGATTGTTTCCTTTGATGCACAGTTGCTTTTTTAGTTTAATATAGTCTCACTTATCTATTTTTACCTGTGTTTCCTGTGCTTTTGGGTGTCATATCAGAGAAATTATTGCCAACACCAATGTTAACATTTTCCTTATATATATTTTTTTTTTAGATTTTATTTATTTGGAGAGACAGAGATAGTGAGATAGAGAGCACAAGTGGGGAGGAGAGGGAGAAGCAGGCTCCCCACAGAGCAGGGAGCCCGATGTGGGACTCAATCCCAGGACCCTGGGATCATGACCTGAGCCGAAGGCAGACACTTAACCGACTGTGCCACCCAGGCGCCCATTCCTTATATTTTCTTAAAGGAGTTTTACAGTTTCAGGCCTTACATTTAAGTCTTTAGTTCATTTTGACATGATTTTTGTGTGTGGTTGTAAGGTTGAAGTCCAACTTAATTTTTTTTTTGCATGTGAATATCCAGTTTCCCCAGCACAGTTTCTTAAAGAGATGATTCTCCTTCCTTTGTATATTCTTGGCATCCTTGTTAATGATCAGTTGACCATATTTGCTTGGGTTTAATGATAGGCTTTCCATTCCATTCCAGTGATGTATAGGTCTGTTTATATGCCAATGCTGTACTATTGTTAAGTCCTGTAGCTTCGTGAAATATTTTGAAATCAGGAGGTATGATCTTTCTAGCTTTGTTCTTCATTAGATTGCTTTGGCTACTCTGGGTCTTCTGTGGTGCCCTATTTTAGGATTATTTTCTATTCCTGCAAGACAAAAAATGATTTTTTAAATCATGATTTTGATGGGGATTACATTGAATTTGTAGATCAGTTTTGGTAGTATGGATGTTTTAACATACTAAGTCTTTCGATCTATGAGCACAGGGTTTCTTTTCATTTATTTGTGTTTCTCTTAATTTCTTTCATTATTGTTTTGTTATCCTCAGGGTACAAGCCTTTAAAGAACTTTATTATTTTATTCTTAATAATTTTATTCTTTTTGGTGTTACAGTAAATGAGACTGTTTTCTGAATTTCTTTTTAAAATACCTCTTTGTTAGTGTATAAGAACAATTGATTTCATTTTGCATGTTAACTTTATATCCTGAAACTTTGCTGAATTTGATTATTAGTTCTACAAGTATTGTGTGTGTGTGTGTGTGTGTGTGTGTGTATGTGTTTGTGTGTGTATGAAGTTTTTAAGTTTTAAATATAGGATCATATCATGGGCAGAGATAATTTTATTTCTTCATTTCCAATTTAGATTTCTTTTTTTCCTAGGACTTCCAGAACTATGTTGGATAGAAGTTGTAAGAGTGGGTATCCTTGTCTTGTTTCTGATGTTTCAGGTTTTCACCATTCAGTCCAAGTTAGCTGTGAACTCAATTTTTCTTGAGACAAAGCTCATATTCTGTAGTTTGGCATGTGCTTCATTTATTCATTCATTCAATATACACATTATATGAATATTCATTGAATATACACATATTGAGTGCCAGATACCATTAAGACCTGGTGAACATGTTGGTAGAACCTTTAAGGTAATAGAAATACTTTTCAAAAAATAATTTGAATCATATTCTTAAATAAATTGAATTGGAATGCATCATTAGGTAGTAAGTTACCTTTTTGGTTTGATCATGAAACTATATACTTTTAGGGAAATTTTAAAGTTTCATATTTAATTACTTAGGTTGTATTTCTATGTTTCCATATAGTCTCTCACATTTTTTTCATATACTTAGAGATTTTGTTTTATTTTTAGAGACTCAGCATTTTGCACTGAGTCATGATGTTTCTTCTAAAGGATTGATGACTACTATATGCAGAGCAAGTATGTATAATAACAAAAAGCTGCTAATTTTAGGAATACCCTTATGTGGCCGTGAAATCATGAGGGCTGTGAAAAACATCAGGGGTATTATGACCATCTATACAAAACTTCACAATGTTTGCAAATAATTTCTGGAAATATGTATCATACTGCTCTTATTAGAAAAATACTACTTTATGGAACGATGGCATAATGTAAAAAGTGAGAATTCTGATCCAAAATACTTTCTCCTAATATTTTCCAACTTTCCTACTCAGAAAATAATATTAAAACAACATGAGTTTAAATTTCCTACATTTTTTTGACAGACCAATTTCTCTTCAAAGTCAGTGATTTTTTAAAAAATATGTAATAAGATAATTTCTTCCCACTAAATGTCTTTCCTTCTTCAAATTTACCAATAAACACTTCCTAAACTAGGTACCATCAAACCTTGGTGTGTTTCTCATAATAAGCCAATGTATTTGGCAAATTCTTCCTAGTTAGTCTATTAGTATATTAGATTCCCTGAGAAGGCTTTCAGCCAAGAAACTTATCTTATTTTGCTCAAACTTAATGGATCACTGAACTTGTTTTTAGAACAACTTTTCCCCAAATCATTCACACAATGTATTATTTTTATAATACCACAATCAATTTGGTGTTTATGTATCTGTTCATTTTTCATATTTTTTATGTAGAGTATAATGCTGGAATATAGAGAGTTCTGATTTGCTGAGTAAACATCATGTGCCAAGGACTCTGCCAAGTACTTTTAAAATATAATATCAATAAATGCTCATATGTATTTTATATCCTAAATATTCTTAAGATTCCATTCTAAAGCTGTTGGAACTGTACTCAGAAAGTTATGTTAGTTGACTAAAGTTGTACAACCCATAGATGTACACTCAAACAAAGGCAGTCTGACTCTAGAAAAGTAAAATTAAGAGGATGTTGAAAACCAGAAGATTTTGGTTTATGACTAAAAAATATATAATATTTTAAGATCTTAAAAAAGTCTAAAGGCCTTTCTTCAATATTGAAGTAGTTTCTCTTTCTGAACAAAAGCTTCCCAATGACAATCATCAAATTCATTTTTTGAATATAAAAGCGTATTCTAGAACAAGCCAAAAATTGGAAGCTTTTCATAGAAAGGAGAAAAAAAAAGTTTGAGACAAAAATCAAACCTGCAATGAGAAAGGTGACTGGCACATAATCAGCCCCGGGAAGCAAAAGGCAAAGTTTAAGATTAAGGGGCAGGTATAATCATCTGTATATAGAACATAAGGAAATGGCAAAAAACTAGGAAGAATCTTTATTTAAAAAAATGAGTTATGTTCCTATATACCAGCAATGAACAAGTGAAATTTAAAATTAAAACCCCAATACAATTTACACTAGTACCCCCCAAATGAAATACTTAGGTATAAATCTAACAAAATATGTGCAAGTTCTATGTGAGGAAAACTATAGAAGTCTGATGAATGAAATCAAAGAACTAAATAAATGGAGAGCTATTTCATGTTCATGGGTAGAAATACTCAATATTGTCAAGATGTCAGTTTTTCCTAACTTGATCTATAGATTAGTGCAATCCTAGTCAAAACCCCAGCAAGTTATTTTGTGAATACAAACAGATTCTAAAGTTTATATGGACAGGCAAAGGGTCCAGAATAGCCAAGTCAATACTGAAGATGAATGAAGTTGGAAGACTAAAACTACCTGACTTTAAGAGTTACTATAAACCTACAGTAATCATGACCGTGTGGTATTGATGAAAGAACAAATAGAGCAATGGAGTGGAATAGAGAGGCCAGAAATAGACCCACATAAACACAGTCCACTGATCTTTGACAAAGGAGTAAAGGCAATACAGGAGCAAAGATAGTCTTCATCTAATGGTGCTGGAACAACTAGACATCCACATGCAATAAAATCTAGACACAAACTTTACACCCTTTACAAAAATTAAGTCAAAATGGATAAAAGACCTAAATATAAAATGCAAAATGATCAAACTCCTAGAAGATAACAAGAGTAAGCCTAGATGCCCTTGGATATGGCAAGGACTTTTTAGGTACGACACCAAAGGCACAATGCTTGGAAGAAATTATTGGTAAGCTGGACTTTATTAAAATTAAAAGAAATTCTCTTTCTGTGAAAGACAATGTTAAAAGTATCAGAACATGAGCCACAGACTGGGAGAAAAATATTTGCAAGAAACACATCTGGTAAAAAACTGTGATCCAAAATACACAAAGAACTTTTAAAAATAAGACCAATATCCTGACAAAAGACCAAAGATCTTAACAGACACCTCACTGAATAAGATATGCAGATGGTAAATAAGCATATGAAAAGGTGTTTCACATCATAGGTCATCAGAGAAATGAAAATGAAAGCAACAGTGAGATACCACTACACACTTATTAGAATGGCCAGAATCTGGAACACTGACAACGCCAAATGTTAACATGGAAGGAAACAATAGGAACTCTCATTCATTGCTGGTGGGAATATAAAATTGTACAAATAGTGTGGAAGAAGTTTGGTGGTTTCTTACAAAACTCAACATAGTTTTGCCATAAAATCCAGCAGTTGTACGCCTTGATATTTACTCAAAGGAGTTGAAAAATTTTCCCACACAAAAACCTACCTATATACAATGTTTATAGCAACTTCAGTCCTAGTTGTCAAACCTTGGGAGCGATCAAGGTGTCTTTCAGTAAGTGAATGAATAAATAAACCATGGTACATCCAAACAATGGAATATTATTCACTAAAAATAAATGAGCTGTCAAGCCCATGGAAAGATATGGAAGAGCCTTAAATGTTTATTACTAAGTGAAAGAAGCCAACCTCAAAAGGTTAAATACTGTATGATTCCAACTACATGACATTCTGGAAAAGGCAAGACTGTGAAAAGATTCATGGTTGCCAGGGGTTGAGAGTAGGAGAGTGATGAATAGGTAAAGCACAAAGGATTTTTAGGGCACTGAAAATTCTATACGATACCATAATGGTGGATACATGTCACTATATTCATCCACACTCATAAAATGTACAACACCAAGAGTGAATCATCATGTAAACTATGGATGTTGTGTGTTTAGGTTATGCCTACGTATGCTCATCAATTGTAGCAAATGTACCACTCTTGTGGGGATATTAATAATGAGCGAGGCTGTATGTATGAGAGAGCAGAGGGTATATGGAAAATCTCTGTCCCTTCCCTTCAATTTTGCTGTGAATCTAAAACTACTCTAAAAAAGTCTTATTTATATATGTATGTATGTGTGTATTTTTTAAATGGATGATATAAAACTTACTATAATACTTACAGAAAATGATAAATAAGATTCAAATATAGTGTTTCCTAAAGAGACCAAAAGCAAGAGGTCTCAATGGAAAAATTGACTATCAACAGCAACACTGCCCCCTTGTACAACTCCTGGGGACATTACTCCACCTGGAACTGTCTAATGTGGTGGTTTTAACCACATTCTTTTAGTACCTGGAAAAATATGTTGCGGTTATAGGTTTTTACTACAAGAATATAATTAAATAATTCTAAGGGAAAATAAATTGCTACTTATACATAAAGTAACAAGAGAGAACATATAATGTCTAGAAAAGAAAGCTGTGCTTGCTCTCTGGCAAAAAGACAAACTAGTTTGGAAATCTCAAAAAATGGGCGCCTGGGTGGCTCAGTTGGTTAAGCAACTGCCTTCGGCTCAGGTCGTGATCCTGGAGTCCCAGGATCGAGTCCTGCATCGGGCTCCCTGCTCAGCAGGGGGTCTGCTTCTCCCTCTGCCCTCTTCCCTCTCGTGCTCTCTGTCTCTCATTCTCTCTCTCTCAAATAAATAAATAAAATCTTTAAAAATAAAAAAAAATTAAAAAAAAGGAAATCTCAAAAAAGAACATCATAAAAATTACAGGTGGTAAAATATTGAAGAAAGATCCCAATGTGATTGTGGAGTTTAAATAGATCATAATAATAATAGGAAAGATGAATGTGGATAGGAGCATTGTTATATGCAGTTAAGATGGATTGTTCAATAAATATTTGTTAAAAGCCTGAATGAAATCCAGTGTGAGATGATATAAGTGGAATATGGTTTGTTCGAAGGAGGATGAATGAAGAATATTAGCTAATTTTGCCTGTGCTCCCGTATAGAAAATTAATGATATTTCGAACATAAAATGCATGAAGGCTTAAGAGAAATAATGGGCCACAAAAGTTCTAGATCTGGGATTTGAAGTGCCAATTGTTGAATAAAATGATTAAGTAGAAAAATTATTCTTTATTCTGGGAAGTTAGATTATATGATGATGTACTTATGACCTACAGCAGAAAATCAAAGCAAATCAATATGAAATATTCTATCTTATGTGACTTCCCATATTTGGCCTATGATCCTTTAATTTTTTCATGTACATTAAGTATTTATAAGAGGGCTCAGGTTTAATAAAGTTTGAACTGGCTGGACCATAAAGTTTTGCCAAGTTCCTCTACCATTTTTAAAGAATCTTTCTATGTGGGAATAAATATTTCTAACTTATTCAGGACACTCTTTTTCTAGTGTTGGGCAGGAAACAAGGATTGTAGCAGTGAGGCTATGTATATATTACAACAAAATGTCATCAAAAGTTGGTAAGAGGGCACACAGGTGACATAGCTTCCTGAGTTCCCCTCTACCGGTCCTTTTAGATTTGGTACGGTGTGTTTTCCACCGTATTAGACTTACTTGAAATCACACCTGTTCCCTCAACTTGCTCAGAAGGCCTCAAAGAAAGTAATCATTCTTTCTTTATCTCTATATATCCCAAGCCTATAAAATGGCATTGAAAAAGTATTTGAGTTAAACTGATTTAACTGGACGATTCTGAGGGAGTTTGGAGTGCACATGTTCTGGGTAGAGGCTTTTCTCAGAAGATGACAAGAGTTAAGCCAGATCAGGCAATGAGAGGGAAGATTCTGTCCTACTCTTTTAGAAATAGTGTCACCCAGAGAGAGTCTTGTGTTATTTGGGGCAAGAAATTGCTCTGCTGGAGTTGTTGTCCATCTGAGAACTTTTCTTCTTAAAGCCCTAGGCTTATTCTATAAGCTCAAATCTTTCTCCTAAGTACTTTAGTTTTATGAAAGTGGCTTTCCACCTTTTATCTTTGCAAAAATCTGTAAGCAGCTAGGGAGTTTTTACCCCAAATGAAATTTTCATCACTGTTGTGAAAGGGAAGACCACATCTTCCGCAGTGCTGAATTTTTTTTTTTTTTTTTTTTTTTAATCAGGGCAGTGCAACTTTAAGGTCACGAGAGTCCAGAGGGGTCTTCAGGAAACTGATTTTCTGGAGAGAGAGATGAGTTTAACCCCAGTCTAGGACTTGCTAACAAAATGCATCCTTTTCTATTTCCGTAATGTTTATTGGCCTGTGGAAAGCTGCATGTACTTTGTTTTAATCATGCACTGCTGTTTACCACAATTGCATTAAACTCCACTTCCTGTATTTCTATTCCAAGTCACATTTTTCCTTAAATGCCTGTATCAAAAAACACATTTTAAAGTATTGAAGTGGGTGATTAAAGAATAAATGTTACAAATGAGTTAAAATAGATGTACAATGATTTTATTTGCTTCTTTGGAGGATAAATATTGCTACTTACTCATACGAACAGTTCTTGAACACCTAACATTTACACAGTGCAATGAAATTTCTCTTTAAAAGTTTTTACTGAGGTGTGCCTGGGTGGCTCAGTCATTAAGCATCTGCCTTTGGCTCAGGTCATGATCCCAGGGTTCTGGGATCGAGCCCCATGATGGGCTCCCTGCTCCGCGGGAAGCCTGCTTCTCCCTCTCCCATTCCCCCGCTTGTGTTCCCTCTCTCACTGTGTCTCTCTCAAATAAATAAATAAATTTATAAAATAAATAAATAAATAAATAAATAAATAAATAAATAAATAAATAAAATAAATAAATTAAAAAAAATAAATTTAAAAAAAATAAAAGTTTTAATGAGACACAAATAAACTACCTTGAATTGCTCAGAAATGGGTTTTTTTATTGCTGTTACCAAATCTTAATATTCTAAGCATATTTTATAAAAATAGATATAAACTTATTTATAAACATGCTGTCTTTTGATAAAGTCTTCATGTACAGGTTAAAAAAAATCTCAGATTTTCATAAGATTTACAAGTTTGTTTTAACAGATTTTCCATAATACTATCCTACTCTCAACTGAAGCCACACCTGGGACAGTCTACTCATTCCACTTCACTGCGTACTCTTTTCAACTCTAATGTACACGCATGATTTATACAAGATCTTTGCTCTCTGCAGATTTCTTACAAACTACCACATTTTAATAGGGACTAAGTGTAGCTACAGAATCACATATATGCCCAAATGGTGTATATTGTTTTGAGTTTGTATTTTTTATTTAAAAAATTTTTTTAAAGATTTTATTTATTTATTTGACAGAAAGAGACACAGTGAGAGAGGGAAGACAAGCAGGGGGAGTGGGAGAGGGACAAGCAGGCTCCCCGCGGAGCAGGGAGCCTGATGCGGGGCTCAATCCCAAGACCCTGGGATCATGACCTGAGCCGAAGGCAGATGCTTAACGACTGAGCCACCCAGGTGCCCCATATATTTTTTATTTTTTTAGACTCCATATATAAGTGATATATCGTGTTTCGTCTACCTCTGTTGCACTTATTTCACTTAGCATAATGCCTTTGAGGTCCATCCCACATTGTCACAAATGGCAAGATTTTGTTCTCTTAATGCTTGAATAATATTCCATTGTATTGTACCACATCTTCTTTATTCATCCATCAATGAAAAACTAAGTTGTTTCCTTATTTTGGCTATTCTAAATAATGGTGCAATAAATATAGGGGTGCATACATGTTTTCAGTTTAGTGTTTTCATTTTCTTCAGATAAATACCCAGAAGTGAAATTGCTGGACCATATGGTAGTTCTGTTTTGAATTTTTTCACAGTGGCCACACCAATTTACATTCTCACCAACAGTGCACAAGTCTCTTTTTTCTATATCCTTGTCAACCCTTGTTATTTCTAGTCTTTTTGATAATAGCTATTCTAACAGGTGCTTATAATCAAATATAAATTACATATTTGATTATAATTTCTTGTCAAAATGGCAAGGGAAGATACCAATATTGGATCAACTAACAAAACACATGCATGTTCTTTATAATGTAAATTTGGGTAGATGAGAATTTCCTGTATTTTACAAGATGCATTCCATTACAAAGGCAATGATTGCCTGCTCATTGCATATATTTCATGAATTTTTTTTTAAACAAATTTTTTCCCCTAAACGTTTCTGTTCTTTACAATGAAAAGAACTCTAGCTTGGTCCTGAAATCTACTAATCTTTAATAAATCATTTAGTTTCTTTGTAATCCATTTTTTATTTCTATACATCACAGATTTGGGTGAAATAGATTCCAAATAACAGCTCAAATTCTTCTATCATTATGAGGTTATTACATATGGGATGTTACCTTACACAGAATGGAGAGAATTTCCATTAAAAGTCTCAGCCTGCAACAGCTGACTCATTGTCACCGGGTAACTCAGGAGGAAACAGGTTGTGCATCTGAATTTGTCACTGAAGGAGACGGGGCTGTGGTGTTCATCCATCAGCTCTGCTCCTTGTTGGTTGAGGATTTCTCTGGGTGGGTGGAAGCTAACTATCCCTGCAATTCTCTGTAGCACATGTACATGGGCTAAATGGTCTAACCATTTGGAAAAAGTCTTGAGTCAGGAAAGCAGGGAGACCTGGTAGCGCATCCTTGAGGAAGCTGAAGAGATGTGATGAGGACATAAAAGATTAGATGGAGGGCTGAAGAGATGTGATGAGGACATAAAAATGCCTTTTACATTGCCTGATTAACCAGTCAATCCCTGAGAGTTAGTATGTGGGCCACCTGCATGCCTTTATGCTGACAAGAGAAAGAATTGCTGTAATCTAGATGGCCCAAGTAGCTAGAAAATTTTAAAATTTATTACTTCAGTTCAAATCCATATGACTTCTCACAGAAATTAACTTTATCTGTAAACTCCTTTATAGAGGAGTAGTCAGAGTTCTCACTCTTCATCCCACTCCTGCCATTAGCCTAACTGAATTGAATATCATGAAGAATGCAGTTATCAGCATCATAAATTCACTGTTCTTTGATAACTTCAAATCCATTGATCATCTCCTCCATTCCACTTCAGCAAACCTCTCATGGACACACCAATATTTTATAATCAATTGAAACTTCACCGCTATAAACTTTAATACATGACTCTTTCCCCATACTTCCTCATTTATAGCTCACTTCCCAGTACCCCTAATCATTTAACTCCCTTAGAAATAGTTTTGCAGCTTCTCCAGCTTCTCCAAATTCTCCTAACCCTTCCTAATACTTATTTTCCTCTCAGTAGAATCTGTACCAGTGATAGGACATATAAATGAGCATATTTAATTCTCTAACTCTAGGATGATTCATTCATTGTTTATTCATCTATTCAACATTCCAAGTCACAGTGCTAGGTCCTGGGGATATGAAGATAAATGAGAAATTATCCCTCAAGCTGCTCATAGTCTAGGAGAAATAGAGGAAAGCAGGCTTCATAAACAAATAGTCAAAAACAGTGTGGTAAGAGAAATGTAGAGACATGAACAGTATGAATTGGAGCACCATGGGGCACTTAGCCCAGTGAGATCAAGGAAGAATTCCTAGAAGTGGTGCTCAGTGACCTGGGTTATAAATAGTAGATCAGAATTATCCAGCTGAGGAAAAGGGTGAGGATATTCTGGTTGAAGGACAGAGTGTTAATCAAAACAAAGGTAGTATCACAGTATGCTGAGTGCAGAGAGTTATAAGCAGGTCAGTATTTCTGGTACATCAAGAGTTGAGAAGAGACTAGTAAGAAATAAGGAAATCATGACCTTGTGGAGTATTTGTCCTGTTACAGGACTAGGGTTTCAGCTTTTAGGTGATTTTCTATACTCATTTTCTATCTTCTAACGATTTCACTAAACTTTTCTTTAAAAAGGCTTCACAGGTTTTGAATTGCCATGTCCATTAGAGATTTTTTACTTAAAAATGTATCGTTACTACTCCCTCTTTCTTAATTTTTTTTCCCTCTATTAGCTTTTTGGCCATAAAATCATAGCAGAGGGGTTAAGGTGAGGTAAACAGTCTGAGAAAATGGACCAAATGACTCTACTTGAACCTCACACATGGAGGGATTTGGTAGAGAAAATTGCCTAATCAAGGTGGACAAGATCAGAGCTCTGAGAGCTCCCCTGAGAGGGAGAAGTGAGTTCATGAGGGAAATGGTAATTTGTCAGCATTTGCTTAGAAGTTCCTTTGACGCAGAGGTTTGATTCAGAAAACTAGCGGTAATCTTAGACTCTACACTCTGCCTCCCTTACCTCTAGGTATCACTTACCAAAACCGACCTTGTATTCTTCACCATTCCTATTCCAATGACCTCATTGGATATCACAGAGCCTTTGGAACAAAGAAAGCTTCTTGCACAGTTATCATTTGAAAAAATAAAGGGATACCTTAATGAACTTCATAGAATTTTGGAATAACTGCCTTCAGGGTAATATGGACAGACTTGTATGAGATATAAACTTGGTCTCAAACTTGACTTTGATATAGAGGCCATCATATATAGTGATTATAGACACATTTTTCCCTTTATTAAAAATAAAATTGTTGATAATAACAAATTCATTAAGTATTAAACTCCACATTACCCAATTAACAATCCAGACCCCTGTGCTCCTTTAAGAACAATGTATAGCTGTTTTTTTTTTTGTTGTTGTTATGTTTCATCAGTAACTTTCACAGTTCATTTTAATGGTTGGCATTTAAACAAGGGTGAAGTAGAAAATTGTAAATAATGTATGATGCAGATTTATAGCATGGTGCAAACAATGTGCAACAGTTAGAGGGATAGTTAATCAGGTTACTGTAGCTTGAGAACAGTTGTATTGGTTAGTTTAATTATTTATGTGAGCACAGCATAGGAAATGGTATTTAATTAATTCACATTTCTATTTCCCTGTATTTCAAAATGCCCTACACAAATGAAGTTCAGTGACCTGCATTTCCTTAGGAAATCTTAGTTCATGTAGATGTTCTCTAGTAAGATTACATTTTCCATTATGGAAACTTATGTATTTTAAAGGTCACCTTTACTTAAAGCATGAGCTGAAAAGGAAGCATAAAATTGACAAAGGGAAAGTGTTATAAATGTAGGAAAATATTAACATAAGGATAAGAAAGTAATAGTAATTTTAAAAGACATACACAAGTGGAAGAAATCCATTGTGGTTAGAAAGCAATCTTGCTCACTACCACACTGACATAAATTTAAAATATTTAAAGATGATTGTACAAGTTGCTGACAAGCATTTTGGACCTAAACAACAAAAAAATGTGTCAAAGAACTTTAAATTGCATTCTAAGTAACAAGAAAATGGATTTAGATCTTTTGTGCTTTTGCAGCATCAGCTGTGGCTAATAATTTCAATATAAAATGAAGCTTCTTCATAGTATAGAGAAGTAAATACTTCCAAAATACAAATATGCAGTTATGTTGTTGTATTTATGGTTGACAGATCACCAGTCTTACAAACTTCGTAAAATCAAAACCATTCTCAGCATGTCGTTTTCTATTGGCACCACTGTTTGTGATCAACCAAATGATGTGAGCTACCTTTACCAGAGGCTAGAAGTCTGTATGAAAATCAATTAGGAAGCTAGGTAATAAAAAACAATAGGAAATGTCAGCACTCAAAGGTTTTTAGGGTTGTGTTTAGATGGCTTCATATGTTCACTCATAAAGAGGAACAACTTTGTTGCAATTCCTTATTATATGCTATACCCTTTGGCATTTTATTAGGGAAATCTAATTTAATACTCCTAGCAACTTTATGGAGTAGGTACTATTATTATTTCTATTTCATAGATAAGAGAAATGAAGTTTAGTTTGAACTCAGGTCAGTCTGATCACAAAGCTATGCTTTTAACCATAACACCACACTGATCTATGGCCCCGTATCAGCTATCAAGTCTGACAAATATATTACGTCTATAACACTACAAGCTTAGCTTTTATTTAAATAAGTAAACAAAACTTAGAGTTGTTAGGCATTCCTTACATTAATCTGATACCTAAGCCATGAAACTTTTGAAACTCAGTATCCTTAGTGAGCTCATAAACACGAGTGATATATTAAATGGGATGTTGGAGTTTGCATGTGTCATTTTCTGCCAACCTAAGGGAGGTACTGTCATTATCCTGGTTTTGCAGATAATTAAAATACGAGAGAGGTCAAATGATTTACTTGGGGTCACAGAGCAACAAAATTTGGGGGCCAGCATTCATAAGCACTTTGTTATCACGGTGTCTATCCTATACCACAGTTTTCTAGGATTTGGAAAGTTTAATCATGAAGCAAACTGTATATGACACTAAGCACCAATACTTTGACAATAATGTTAATTTTCATATAGGTATAATTTTTCTAGTTGCCGGAGAACTTTTAATACTCTCCCTAGATGGGACACATACACATACCACACTGCTGGTTGCCCATGATTTCTACATAGCTATCTATTTCTTTCTATTGAGGTTTTTACAGCCTTTGGGGCTCAATAAAAACTTGTCTCATAGACTCCTTGGCCCAAATTTAATTTCTCTGGATTTGCCCAAGACACGATTGTAGCTCCTCCTCCTATGTATATGATAGTATGTACATACTCATTAAAAACATGTCCCTTTGTGGGGGCCTGGGTGGCTCAGTTGTTTAAGTGTCTGACTTTTGATCTTGACTTAGGTCTTGATCCCCCGGTTGTGGGTTCAACCCCATGTGTGGCTCCATGCTGGGTGTGGAGTCTACTTAAAAAAAAAATGTCCCTTTGAAAATTTGGGATAATGTGGTGATTATTTTGTGATTTAAGAGTTACCCAGCCTAATGAACATAATGATTTTATTGTTTAAGGGACAAAATGAGTTAGTAAGCTGTTAAAATACACCAGTTAGCTTTTCTGTAGTCCATGCTATCTCAAAATAACTTTTTTTTGAATGAATAGAATTGGTTTTCATTTTAGTTCATAAACTCTAGCCCTTGAAAACCAAATCTGGTGGTATACTATAAATGTATCTTTTCTCTCTTTGTGAATTCCTAAAGGTGATTTTTTTCCCTCTCTTAACAGTTTCCTCTCTTAACTTGACTCTTTTAATGAAAAACATCAGATAGTCACATGACACATCTGGCAAGAGTTTTATTTTATCATCAATTGCCCAGGCCTTAATGAAGGTGATTCTTATCTTTTCCCCCAATTCTTTTAGTTTTCCTTTACTTTAATCTTGATTTTTTTCATGTTTCCTGATTTTTGTCTTATCAACTATGTCATGGATAATGTGATTAATTAAGACACAGGAAAAGTGAAAGATAGGATGGTATATATTATTTTTTTATGTTTTGTAGTTATAACCAGTGGTCTCCAAGCCATATAATCCTAGGATACTTAACATCAGTAATAAAAATATGATACTCTGATTTTCAATTAAAATTTTCCTAGAGCATTCTGGAAAATCTATAAGGTATTATATGTGGTTTGTGGTGTAATTCTTTTTACAGTTTTATTGGTAGTGACATAGAGCACTGTGTAAGTTTAAGATGTACAGCATAATGACTTGATGTACATATATTGTGAAATGATTACAGTAAGTTTAGTTAACATCAGTCTTCTCATATAGATAAAAAATATTTTTTTCTTATGATGAGAACACCTAGGATTTGCTCTCTTATCAATATTTACATATATATATACACATAATATACATAAATATATATATACATATATATATTATAGCAATGTTAACTACAGTCATCATATTGTACATTATATCCCTGTACTTATTTATCTTGTAAATGGAAATTTGTACCTTTGAATACCTTCTTCCATTTCTTCCTCTCCCAACCTTCCACCTCTGGTAACTGTAAATCTGATCTCATTTTCTATGATATTTTTTAAGATTCCACATATGTGTGAGATTATACAGTATTTGTCTTCTCTGTCTGATTTATTTCACTTAGCATAACGTTCTCCAAGTCCTTCTATGTTGTTTCAAGTGACAGGACTTTTGCATTTTTTATGGCTGAATAATGTTCCATGGATTGGGTGGGCTGAAGGCTGTTTTTGGTAATTGTGGGATTATGAATTCCTTTCCTTGCTCAGGCAAAGCATGAGAACCAGCTTCCAAGGCCAGCAAGAATTTTGTTTATGGTCTTGACTCAAGCCAACCCACAAATCTATTTTCCTAGCTAAAGAGGGCCACTGGCCTTGCTTTGCAAACAATCAGCTCTAACTGTTATATTTTCTGCTCAAAAGTGTTGGGATACACAGCAACCAGGCATTCTGACTAGCTTTTTTGGTGAGACCAGGAGTTATACTCACCAGTGAGCCAGTTTATGACTCAGCTTTCCTGTCTGAATGGGGGCAGGCCAGTTTGTAGAACCAGTAAAGCTCTTTGTTTGAGGACCTAAATCAGGCAAACTTATCCCTACTGAGCTCACTGGTCGGACTGTACCACTGTCTTGGTTCTGCTGATAAACAGAAGTGCTGGTTGGGACTGCTCCATGGGTGCTGCTGGTAGGAACTCAGTCTGCCAGGATCTGAGTGCTGGTCATTTTGAGCCCCTACCCACCTTCTCCATCTCATTTAGATTCCTAGTGGTTGAGCCCTACAGATTCCCTTGCAATCCCTGTGAGGTCAAACTAGAGTGGAGGCTCCTAAGAGGCAACCCACAATGTTGGGGGAGATGGACATCTACTTTGGGCTCTTTTCCCACTGGAGGAACCAAGCCTATGAAGACCTCTTGGTACATGGTGAATATGTAGTTGTTCCACTTTTGTAATGTTGTTTGTCTTGGTCTCTGTGGTGCAGTGGGGTACCTCATCATCTCTTTCATGTTCTAGGATTCTTTCACTGTTGTCTTGTTCATGAATTGTTGTCAGTTCTCTTTGTGAGAGGGAGTAAAGTCAGGAATGACCTCTGTTGCAATCTTGATGATGTCATTCTCCTCTCATGATGTAATTCTAATGAGTATCTCTTTAAAGTTTTGATTTCCCATTGGGGCTTAAGAAGCATACCCAAATGCAATTGTGTTGAATTATGTTTACCCCGCCTAAAGATCAAGAGAAACAGCTTTTATTAGCACATATTCCCTTTCCCTTTGTATCTTTGGAAAATCTGAATGCTTAAGTTTTTTTAAAAATTTGCATGTTATCATTAATATCAGTCCATACCAATATCCAGTACCAATATCATTGCATCTGATCCTCATCCAATGATTTTCTCATCCTGCATTCCATTTTGTAATTAAATGTTTAGTCATGATTTTCAATACTGAGATTTTACTATTTGATATATAATTGTATAATTTTTGAGTTTTTCTTATTTATTGATGTTCCTAAGATATATACTTTATTCTAAGATGTCATTTGCATCCAGTTACAACCAAAGGCTTTTCCAAGGGTGGATATTTTTTGTCATGAGATTGTAAAAGTCCACAAAAAAATGAGACTACCAACTAAGACTATATAACGGACCAACATTTCTGTGCTGGAGGTAACTTTTGCACTTTCCTGCTTATTTTTCCTGCCTCTAATAATACACTACTTATAAAATATGGATTGTTGTAGAGATTGGAAAGAGGAAGTTGAATGTTGAAAGCATAGGGCAAATGGAAAAATATATCACCCACATAAAATCTTATCAAAGTTAACCCTTTTGCACTGAATTTAAGACATTTTATTGTCTGTTCCTCTGATATGGGTCAGTAAATTTTCCTCATGAACTGAGAGCCATAGCAGTCTGTGTATTCTCCTCCATGAGCTCAGGATTCTAGGGAGTTTAGGTCTCCAAAGTAAATGAGGTAATAAAAATAAGTGGGTTGAGGGGAAATGATCCTGGTAATGGCGACATTTTTTCCCCTTCTGTACCGCTCTTTAGTGATGTCTTCTCCCCCATCAGTGTGTGCACACATGCGCGCGCGCACGCACACACACACACCTTCTGATATCATACTCTCTGAAAATGCTACTGGTGCTCCTGAAAACCAGTACCTCTTCTAGTGGAATTTGAGGGTGCCGCTATTCTGTTAGTAATTGCCAGAAGCAGTGACAATGAAGCAAATGTCCGTCTATGTCAGAAGTTTGCCGAGGTATCCTGTTAAAACTCTTAGGTTTACACCAGAATGTTGACTTATGCCATTACTGAAATCATGAAACACACCCTGATTTTTTTTTTTTTAGATGACGAAATTGAAGCTTGGAAAATTTAAATAGTTCACTACTGATTACATGTTTATTAGTGTCAAAAGCAGGTCTTTGTAGTTCTACTTTGGAATAAATCTGGTCTCCCAAATGCCGTATATTTAGTCCATAACCTTCTATATTTTTAAGAATCATCTCTATTTTATTTTTGCCTCAGTTTCCTAATCTTCCTCTCCCTTACACACCTCGACTGTAATCAAGTTACAGACAGAACTAGATCAATAGCTCCTAGAAACTATAACCTCCACCTACCCATGTTAACAAGTTCTTTTCCTCTCATCCACAACTGCAGGCAGTGCTGAATGTGTAGTTCAATTGACTCTTTTTATATCCTGGGCTTAAATTCATAATGGAACTGTCACTCAGTAAGACAGTATTTGGTGGTCACATTCTAACTGAAAAATTTCTTTCCTGACTGCTTGCCAGTATGTCTCCAAAGATGAAGTTTTAAACTCCTGAATGCTTGGTATATGCCTCTAATTGCATACATTAGCAACCTAACTAATAGATTTCCACAGTTATATTTTCCCCAGAAAAAAATAGCATTTCCTAGTATCATTTACCATCATAGGAATAAATGAAATTGAACTGAAGGGGTTACTAACCTATCTTCCCAGCTTCTCAAGTGTAATGGGAAGAGAACCAACAGTCTCCAAAGATACACAAAAGAATTATATCTGGTTTGCTTTGCCCACTGGTACATTGCACATTTTATATTTCAGTTAAAATTTTTAATTAAGAAATTTCAACTCTTGTAAGCATACTTTACAACTAACATATTCCTATGACCTCTAAATAAAGTAAGTCTTTAGTAGGAAGTAAATGAACTTGAATATTAACAAGATTCTGATCAAAATATATGGAAATATATTTAAATTAAAATTATGTTGACATTATGTTAATGTAAAATGGTAACTCTCATCTAGTTTGAGGCTGTTTTAATCAGTATATTAAAATGTATTTTAACATTTCACTACTCTAAATCCATGTAAATATGAGAAATTCTGAACTTTAATTTGATACTCTTTTAAATAATTTTAATACATAAAAATTTAAAAATAACTTGTGATCTTTTTTGTCAATTGTAGTACCTGGAGCAAGGATTCACCTGATGTAATATATGTTTTAATGTTACCTATGAGTGCATTTTTATAAATTTCATCTATAATGCATCATCCTGACCTGTCTCTGACAAGGATATATCCTATCTTCCCAGTGGGCTGAACTTTCTACCTGGTAACTTTATTCCTTCCATCCGTCCATTCCTTCCTTCCTTCCTTCCTTCCTTCCTTCCTTCCTTCCTTCCTTCCTTCCTTCCATCAATCATTAATAGCCATCATTTAAAGAATTCACAGTCTGGTTTGGGAAGTGAATAGTTGGACAAATAAAATGCTGCAAGTTCTGAAGAACTTGCCCATCCCATGTCTTCCTCCTCTGAACTGAACACCACTTGCATGAGTGATGGGCGTGGCCCCTGAAACCAAGTTTTATTAGATGAACTACCGATTACTATCAATCCTGAGGACAAGTGTTTCCCGATGTTCCAAAAGACATCCTTAAATATTTTATTTGCACTACATAAATAGAATCTTGATTTTATGTTCAGGTTATTATTTTGTGGTAGTTTTTATTGCAAAAATAAAAAATGAAATTATATCATAATATTAACATATTCATCAGCTGTGTGAAGTTTACTGATATTCTATTTCAGAAACAAAATTTGCTCTTTGAATCATTATTTAAAACAACATGTTTCTCCCCCAACCCTTTGACTTGGCTCTTGTTTCTCAGTTTAACTCAAAATATTAGCGAATCCCAGTTTTCTGACATGGAGATTTCTTTTTAAATAGAGACTATATTCTCTGCCTTTCTTTCTAAAACACTGTTAAAAATACCATAAGAAAATATAACCCCAGATTGCTGCAGTATTTACTAACGCATGCTATTAGAATTCAGATAGGAGTGAGTTTAGTTTCAGGTTTCAGATATGGCGTTTAACTACTAGTGAATTCTGAACCCGAGATTCCTCACCAGTAGAAATGATACACTTACTTTATTACTTTGCTGCGAGTAATAAACCAGGTTACATGTATAAGTGTACCTTCCCAGTGCCCAAACTATGTTAGAATCTCAATAAATGAAAATATCTTGTCTTCTTCCACTTGTGAGTTTACTTCTAATCTGTAAGTTCCTGGCACATTATTGAATGAATTATTCTCTGTGTCCTCTTAGATACATTAGTTGACCTTTTTCCTCTGCTTTCTTACCTACTAAGTAAGAAATTGAATCAGATAATATTCTAAATAACCTTCTATCTCAAAAACGCGTTTTCAAACAGGGATAAAAAGAAGATTCACATTAGAGAAAAAATGTAACAAATATCCTAGAATAAGAAAGTTCCGGATTTGAATGTAAAATCTATCACTAACTGTGAAGCTTTGGGTCAGTGGTTAATTTCAGTAAGCATTAGGTCTTTTTCATGAAATAGGGGTAAGTAATGTTTATCTTATAAGTTTCACTTAATATTAAATGGTATAATGTCAGGAATCAAGGGCTTTTCAATTAATAATAATTATTATAATACTATGCTAATACTATAATCATTATCATTAACCATTACCATCTCATTATTATTGTTATTTCAGTATCTCAATTTTAGAACAGAAGCTTGAAAAATAATTAAGTTTATTATAAGTTTAGTAAAATGATTGTCTAAACAATATGTGTATTCAAATTCTTAGGGACTGTGAGCCATGAGGAAACACATGTTCCCTCATATTTAATTCAGGGCAATATTTATCTAAAAACATTCTTAACATTTTTATGTTTTCAAAAAGAAGTTATTGAAAAATCTAAAATTTTCCAAACACTGGGGCAATAGCAGTAGGGAAACAAGCAAACAAACAACTGCTCACATAGAGCTTATAGTCTAGCATTAGGATTGGGTGATATAATCGGTATCAGTTAGCTTTTTGCCAGGTAACAAACCACTCCACAATTAGTGTTTTAAGACAATAAGCAATTATTATTTCTCATCAGTTCTGTGGGTCAGCTAGGAGAGTCTTCTGGTCTGTACCGGCTCAGCTTGTGGTGGGTGATCTAAGATGAACTCACATGTCTGGAATTTGGATGGAGGTACATGGGCAATGGGGATGACTTGACCAAGGGTCTCTTTTTATATAACGCTTGCCTTAAGCTCCTACACATATACTAGTGGGTGCAGGGTTCCCATAAGCAGCAAGATAGAGTGAGTCCCATGTGTAAGAAAACTGTGAAGTCTCTGCTTAGATCATGTTTGCAGTTGCCTTACTGGCTAAAGCAAAGAACCTGGCAAACCCCGAGCCACTGGGGGTAGAGTACTCAATCTACTACATAATCTGTTGACATGAGATTCAAAACTGGGGATCTTAGAACAAGGAAAATGGGCTAAAAGAGACAATAGGAGCACAGGGTACACCTAATAGCCCAATGGTCTGAGGTTGAATGAGAGAAAATCGGTTACCTCCTAAGGGATCTTAGCAATACAGAATCATCAGGGAAAAGTCAGGTTTTAGTTGGAGAAAGAAGGGAAGGAAAAATTTCTAAACTGGTGAACAAGAAAAAGTTGAGGAAATAGGGTATTTTGTTAGGGAGTGACAATGATTTCCTGAGGGGTTTGGGAGCTGAGAATGAGATCAAATTAAGAGATTAAAAGCCAAGTGATAAGGAGTAACGTGAGAGTTTGGAGTTTATGCTGGAGATCAGTATAAGAGGAATAAATGTGTATAATAAAAGTTTTTCACTTAGAGTAACCTTGCTGAGGAGATATTAAAATGGGTATTATGTTTCCCATAACTGGTTCTACCAGGTAAAATTATTAAAGGACCAGACAAATAGTCATTTCAAGTTTGCCAGACTCTTAGTGGACCTAACTGAAGACATTTCATGACCAATAACAAATGTTGAAACGGTGTGTCGCCCTTGAACATTCTTTTCCATCCAGAGTGCTACTTTTTACTCCTTCATAAGCATAGCTACCATAGACTTCCCCACCATTCTAGAACTTAAAAGTATACATTTTACCCCCTCAGTGAACTATTGAGTGTATTTCTTTTTCTGGCATGTGTTCACTTGGCTGATAAGTAAATAAAAATTTTATTTTTTTGAGAGTCTTGTTTATTTTTTGTTAAGAGCCTTATAAGATGGTCACAGAACAAGTTGTGGTGATGACTTGGTGAGTGTTCCAGTGGGGGTGGGGAGGGCATCTTTTTCAGAGCATGCAGGTTTCCACTGAGGATGGGCGAAGCTCAGTTGAGAGCACTCAGTGTATAGAATGAGAATTGGAAAAAAGAAAACTATTTTATAGAGGATATGTTTTAAAGTGCTCACTTGGGCAGCACATATGCTAAAACTGGAATGATACAGAGAAGTTTAGCATGGCCCCTGCGCAAGGATGACACACACATTTGTGAAGATGTCTTTTATGAAATATATGCTTCTTAGGATCAACAAAATAATCTGTACAGTGAGATATTTTATGTATATAGGCAAAGTAAAAATCCCCCTAATTTATTTATCTCTACATTTAGACATATTTCTAAACATTCTTATTTTATCTTCATAGTCAAATATAGATTAATCATCTATGAATATATCTAAAAATGAATTTATTTACATGCATGAACTACTAGTTATTTTTCTATATAAATAGATGATTTTCAATTTAACAGTTTTACATTATTTTTAAGTAATTCTCTAGAAGTGCCCCTGATTTTAGCAGACTAAAATATTGAGAATAAGTTCATGTCTACCTATCCATAAACTTCATGATTTTAAAAGTCTTTATCTTACTGCTCAGCCTTTATCTTTCCAGTTAGAGGAATCCTCATTTATAATCTGTCATTATCCAGAAGGTTCCGCATACCCTTGATCAACAGTAGAAAGGTTAAGCTTCACTTTCTAAATCAGGACCTGAAGGAACTTGATAAGAGACAGCTAGAGTCAGGGATCATTAATCACTATCATGCTAGAAAAATTGAGAAAAATATCGAGAAATATAACATTGTAATTTGGGAACTTTCTTTTCTTCCTTTTTTTTTCTTCTTTCAAAATTTGAACAACATATGTTAAGAGAATTAAGTTTAAAAATTAAGTTACTAAATAAGGCTTATGATAAAAATTTGTATTTGAAATGATATAGTCTTTCAAAATAGCACAGATTTTGTATAATGTTTTATTAGTAAACTTGAGGTTAAATTATTTCTCTTCAGGTGTAATAGACCCACAAAGACTTGAGAAACTGGAACTTTTTTATATTCCTCCTTGTCTCTCCATATACCTTTATATCACTCCCTATCTCCATCCCCTAGCTGCCAAAAAGCCAACTATTAAGCTATATCTAAATCTATATAATATTTTTCATACCTGTGTAGGATTTGAGGGAAAAGCTTTTATAAATTCACTTTCATAATACTTTGCTTGAAGTAAATGATGGGTTATAATGTGCTCTGCAACCAGACTGGCATGAGATTGTGGTTGGGGAAAGAGAGGAAAGGAAGGAGTATGTGTGTATGTGCATGTATGTGTATATGTTTATGTTAGAGAAAGAGCAACAGTGAGAGCAAAAGATATTAAAGATTTTTGAAGGATATAGCACCTCTGTTGGATATATAATGCTGGAGAATTTAGATAATTGGAAGATGGTGCATGGGAGATTTCTCATGCTATGGGTGTGGATGAACTCACTCAAGGAAAGTGTATAGAATGAGAATTGGAAAAATCCAGGAACAATTTTTGTTCACAAATATCAAAACAAGAAGCTCTAAGTAGTAAGAGCTTGATCTGGACCTATACCAGAAAACTGCTCTCTGGTCACTAAGATATATGAATTTAAAAACAAAAGATTTTGTTTAGGCTTCAATGGTAGTTATGAAAAGCAGTGGGAGAAGCAAATGTTAAACTAATTATTGAAGATTCCCTACATGCTTTGAAGCATTTGAATCATATCCTATCATCTTAAAATTAACACAAAACCTAAAATGGACAATTGGAATACAAGCAAATACTATGAGGCATATTTCAGATCCTTTCCATAAGTAAGTTGAAGATGATGATCCTCTTTGATTGTTTATCAGTTACCAAAATGTCTCTTTAATACAATTTTGTATGCTTATAGGCAAATGCACAAATGGCTATCAACAGGTATTTGATTTATATGTTTAGTATAGATTTCATTGATATATAGTTGACACAGTATTACATTAGTTTCAGGTATACAACATAGTGATTTGACAAGTTTATACATCATGCTATGCTCACCACAGGGGAGGCTACCATCAGTCACTTTGTAATGCTATTCTAACACTATTGGCTGTATTCCCTAAATTGTATGTTTTATTCCCCTAATTTATTCATTCCATAATTGGAAGCCTGTGTCTCCCACTCCCCTTCACCTATCTCGCCCACGCCCCACTCACCACCCCTTTGGCAGTTGTCAGTTCTCTGTATTGATGAGTCTGTTTCTGCTTTTTTGTTTGCTTATTCATTTGTTTTTTTCAGATTCCACATATAAGTGAAATCATATAATATTTGTCTTTCTCAGTTTGACTTATTTCACTTAGCAGAATACCCTTTAGGTCCAACCATTTGTTGCACATGGCAAGATCTCAGAGTTGTTTTTTTTTTTTATGGCTGAGCAATATTCCATTATATATATATACACACAACACATCTTTATCCATTCATCTATGGATGGACACTTAGGTGGTATCTTGGCTATTGTAAATAATGCTGCAATAAGCATAGAGGTGCATCTATCTTTTTTGAATTAGTGTTTTTATATTCTTTGGATAAATAGTAGTGGAATTACTGGATCATATGGTAATTCTATTTTTAATTTTTTTTGAGGAATCTCCATACTGTTTTCCACAGAGGCTGCACCAGTTTGCATTCCCACCAACAGTGCACGAGGGTTCCCTTTTCCCTACATCCTTGCTAACACCTGTTACTTCTTGTCTTTTTGATACTAGCCATTCTGACAAGTATGAGGTAATATCTCATTATGGTTTTGATTTGCATTTTCCTGATGATTAATGATATTAAGCATCTTTTCACATCACTGTTGACCATCTATATGTCTTTGGGAAAATGTCTATTCTGGTCTTCTGCCCATTTATAAAATTGGATTTTTTTTTTTTGGTGTTGAGTTGTATAAGTTATTTATATATTGTGGATATTAACCCCTTATTAGATATATCATTTGCAAATATCTTTCTGCATTCACTAGGTTGCTTTTTTTTGTTGATGGTTTTGTGAAAAAGCTTTTTATTTTGCCTGAGGAGGTATATCTAGAAAAATGTTTCTATGGCCAGTATCAAAGGAATTAATGACTATATTTCCTTCTAGAATTTTTATGGTTTCTGGTCTCATATTTAGGTCTTTAATCCATTTTGAGTTTATTTTTGTGTGTGGTGCAAGAAAGTGGTCCAGTTTTATTGTTTTGCATGAAGCTGTCCGGTTTTTCCAGTACCATTTGAAGAGACTGTCTTTTCCCCATTGCATATTCTTGCTTCCTTTGTCACAGATTAATTGATCATATAAGCATGGGTTTACGTTTATATCTGGTCTATTCTGTTCCATTGATCTTTGTGTCTATTTTTGTGCCAGTACCATACTGTTTTAATTACTACAGCTTTGTAGTATAACTTGAAATCAGGAATTGTGAAACCAGTTTTGTTTTTCGTCTTCAAAATTGCTTTAGCTATATGGATTCTTTTGTGGTTTCATACAAATTTTAGGATTATTTATTCTAGTTCTGTGAAAAATGCTGTTGGTATTTTGAAGGGATTACATTAAATCTGTAGATTGCTTTGGGTAGTATGGACATTTTACCAATATTTGTTCTCCCAAACCATGAGCATGAATTATCTTTTTATTTGTCTGTGTCATCTTCAGTTTCTTTCATAAGTGCTTTATAGTTTTCAGAATACAGGTCTTTCACCTCCTTATTAAGTTTAACTCTGGGTATTTTACTATTTTTGGTGCGATTACAAATGGGATTGCTTTCTTAATTTCTCTGTTGCTTCTTTATTAGTGCATAGAAATGCAATGAATTTCTGTACATTGATTTTGTATCTTGCAAACTCACTGAATTCATTTATAAGTTTTAGTAGTGTTTTGGTGGTCTTTAAGATTTTCTGTGTATAGTATTATGTCATCTCCAAATAGTTAAAGTTTTACTTCTTTCTTACTAATTTGGATGTCTTTTATTTCTCTTTGTTGTGTGATTGCTGTGGCTAGTACTTACAGTGATAGGTTGAATAAAAGTGGTGGGAGTGGACATCCTTGTATTGTTCTTGACCTTAGGAGGAAAGCTCTCAATTTTTACTTTTGAATATAATGTTAGCTGTGTGTTTTGCATAAATGATCTTTATTATATTGAGGTATGTTCTCTCTAAACCTACTTTGTTGCAGGTTTTTATCATGATATTGGACTTTTTATCATGATATTGGAATTTGTCAATTGCATTTTCTGATCTATTGAAATGATTATATATTTTTATCCCTTCTCTTATTGGTCGGTCACACTGATTTGTGAATATTGAACCACTCTTGCATCCTGGTTATTAATTCCACCTGATTGTGGTGAGTGATTTGTTTTTTTAATGTATTGTTGCATTTGGTCTGCTAATATTTTGTTGAGGATTTTTGCATCTGTATTCCTCAGAGATACTGACCTGTAGTTCTCTCTCTTTTTTTTTTTAATAGTGATTTTATCAGTTTTTGGTATCAGGGTAGTATGTTCCTTGTAAAATGAATTTGGAAATTTTCCTTCTTCTATTTTATGGAATAGTTTGAGAACAAGTATTAACTCTTCTTTAAATGCTTGGTAGAATTCCCCTGTAAAGCTATCTGATCCTGGACTCTGTGTGTTGTGACTTCTTTTTAAATTACTGATTCGCTTTTATTGCTGGTAATCAGTCTGTTCAAATTTAATGCTTTTTCATGATTCAGTTTTCAGAGGTTATGCGTTTCTAGGAATTTATCAATTTCTTCTAGTTTGTCCAATTTGTTGGCATATAATTTTTCATAATATTCTTTTGTAATGTTTTATATTTCTGTGGTGTCGTTTGTTATTTCTTTTCTTTCATTTCTGACTTTGAGTCATCTCTCTCCTTTTTTGATGAGTCTGGCTAAAGGTTTATCAATTTTGTTGATCTTTTCAAAGAATCAGCTCCAGGTTTCATTGATCTATTGAGGGGTTTGTGTGTGTGCTTGTGTGTGTGTGTGTGTGTGTGCACGCACGTGCATGTGTTGTTGCTGTTTTATGTTTTGCATTTGTTTTTGGTTTTTAGTTTTTATTTCACTTATTTCTGCTCTAATCTTTATTATTTATTTCCTTCTACTGATTTTGGGTTTTGTTTGTTCTTTTTTTAGCTCTTTTAGGTGTAAGTTTCGGTGGTTTGAGATTTTTCTTGCTTCATGAGGTAGGCCTGTATTGCTATAAACTTCCCTCTTAGAACTGCTTTTGCTGCTTTTTCTCTCTCTCTTTTTCTTTTTCTTTTTCTTTTTCCTTTTCTTTTCTTTTACTGGGTTTTTATTTGTGGTTTTCATTCAGTTTGTATATAACATCTTCTGTATATAGCAGTTTATATTAAATTGATGTTTGCTTAAGTTTGAACCCATTCTTTACTCCTCTCCCCTCAACCACCTTTTAGGTATAGTATATGGTGTCATAATTTACATCTTTAATTTTGTGAGTCCCTTGACTGATTTTTACAGATATGTATTTTTAATGTTTTTGTGCTTCCTACTTTCATTACTCTTGCTTATGAGTCCACTCAGAGTCCCCTTTAACATTTCTTGTATGGCTGGTTTAGTCGTCATGAATTCTTTTAACTTTTTTTTGTCTGGGAAACTCTTTATCTCTCCTTCTATTCTGAATGATAACCTTGTTGGATAGAGTATTCTCGGCTGCAGCTTTTTTCCCTTCAGCACTTTGAATACATAATGCCACTTTCTTTTCTGGCTGGCAAAGTTTCTGCTTAAAAAATCAGCTGATAGCCTTCTGGAGTTTCCCTTGTATGTAACTGCTTTCTTTTCTCTTGCTGCTTTTAAAATTTTCTCTTTATCACTACTTTTTGTCATCTTAATTACTATGTGTCTTGGTGTGGACTTCCTTGGGTTGATATTGCTTGAGGATCTCTGTGCCACCTGGATCTAGATTTTTGTTTTCATACCCAGCTTAGGGAAGTTTTCAGCTATTATTTCTTCAAATAAATTTCCTGCCCCTTTTTCTTTCTCTTTTCCTTCTGGGATCTCTATGATGCTAGTGTTATTATGTTTGATGGTGTCACTGAGTTCTCTAGTTGTATTCTCATTTTGCGTAATTTTTTTTCTCCCACTTGATCAGATTGATGACTCATGATGATTCATTACTCTGTCCTCCAGGTTGCTGATTTGTTCTTTGGCTTAGTATACTGTTTATTCCATCTGGTGTGTTTTTACTTTCACTTATTGTGTTCTTCATCTCTGATTGGTTCTTTTTAATCTCATTGCTATGGGTGTCACTGATGTCCTCCATTCTTTTCTCAAATCCAGTGGGTATCTTAATCATTACTTTGAATTTTCTATCAAGCATATTACTTATCTTCATTTTGCCTAGGTCTCTTGCTGTGATTTTGTCCTGTACTTTCATGTGGCACATATTCCTTGGTCTCCTCATTTTGTCTAACTCTCTGTATCTGTTTCTCTGTGTTAGGAAAGACAACTATGTCTCCTGCACTTGAAAATAATGGCCTTATGAAGAAGAGGTCCTGCAGTTCCCTGCCATGTAGTTTCCCTTCTTCACTAGGACCTAGTGCTTCAGGGAAATCTCTTCTGTGTCATGTGTGTGCCCTGCTGTTGTGGCTGAGCCAGTTTCTCCTTCAGTTCAGTCATCTGCAATGCCTTTCTTTTCCTGTTGTGGGCAGTGTTTGGTTCCTCTGGTGTTATTGGACCAGTCTGAGGCCACCTTAGGCTAGAGTTGAGTCGGACCAGGTGTTTGTCAGAGATGCTGCAGCAGCAAACTGCCAGGCATTTTCCCTGTGGTGTCCCTGGTGAAACTTTCATTGGTGGGCAGGGCCTGTAGTCTGACTGCTTGTGTTCCTCCAGCCCTCTGCTGGGGCCATTGTCAAACTGGTACGTGTGATTATCTTTGCCTCTCTCTGGGGCAGTGGTCACTTTGGGGTGGTGCTGGCCTCCGTAGGGGCTGCTTGCACACTGCCAAGCTTGCAGCACTGCCCTGGATGGGCTCTGGTCAAGAGAGTATTGGAGAGGGTGGATCTATTGAAGCACAGTGTGGGAGGCTGGACAGCAGCGTTACCAAGCTTTCCATGCCTGGTCCTGTGCAGGAGGGGCCCTGTAGCACTAGGACTGAGGTGGGCTGTCTGGAGGGGTGGATCCCTAGAAGTACATTGCAGGGGGAGGTGGGGCACAGTGGTGGTGCTAGTAAGCTTTGTGTGGTCTGGTTGTCTGTGGGAGTAGCCCTGCAGCACCTGGACCGAAGTGAGCTGTCCAGAGGGGTGGATTGGCAGAAGCACAGTGCAGGGAGGTGGTGTAGTGTGCTAGCAAGTTAGGTAGGTACCTTTGAAACTAATGCTTCAGTGCTGTATCTCTGCTGGCTGTTTGTTGTGCTGTCTCTTTAAGTCAGGGACTCAGTTTCCTCTCACCCTCCCAACCCTCCCAGAGCTGAGCCTGCTGATTTTTTCAAAATTCCATGTTTTAAGTCCTGCTGGCTGTAAGAACTCCTGAAATTCAGCCCCTCTTTTTGTAAAAAGCCAAATGTTATGGGGAACTGTCTTCCCCATGTGACCTCCCTGGTGTGGGTGTGTGTTTCTCCCCCCTTGCCCTGCCAGTGATGTCATTCCCTCCTGTGCACAGTTCCACAATTCTGTTTAGTTCCTGACCCTGTTTCTACCCTTTCTACACTCTTCCATGTGACCTCTTCTCTACATTTAATTGTGGAGTTTATTCTGCCAGTTTTTGGGTAATTTTCTTGGTTATTTACACTGTTGGAGGGGTTACCTAGTTGTATCCATAGGAGAAGGTGAGCCTAGGGTGCTACTATGCCATCTTCCCTGGATGTCCCCAGTCATGATTTTTACTCTTTGTTTTGTTGATATGGTATATCATGTCAATTGATTTGCAAATATTGATACATCCTTGCATCCCTGGAATAAATCCTACTTGATCTTGTTAAATGATTCTTTTAAAATATTGTTAAATGTGGTTTGCTAATATTTTGTTGAGGATTTTTGCATCCATGTATATGAAGAATATTGTTCTGTAGTTTTCTCTTTTTGTAGTGCCTTTGTCTGGTTTTGATTTCAGGATAATGTTGGTATAAGGATGTATATTAAATATGTTAGTGTGCATACCTGTGGGGGAGTAGCCTGGGGGTAAGGTTCAGGGAAGAAAGACAAGAAATACTGTGAAAAAATAAGACAGAACAAGAGAGGCATCTTTAATGTGTCTATAATATGTAATATACTGCAAATAAAGGGATATGATGAACTCAGCATGCTCTTTAAGATCAACCAAGTGATTAATTTTAAAAAGTATTTTTCTTAATAGTTGACTAAATGTTAATAGATTATGAAAAAGTAAATCACAAAATTTATTTTTAAAAGTGTATCATAGTTTCTAAGGGATTTAATTAAAAGGTATAATATTATATTTTCTAATGTAATCATTTGGACATGCTTTGTTTTGAATGTGTGACTGATCTTTCTCAAGATACAAAATTTATGCAGAAAAAAAGTTTTAATGTTTTAAATCATAGTCCATGTAAAGGAATGATTATTCAGTATTAGCTAATGTAATTCCCAACAAAGAATGAATAAAAAATAACTGACCCTTAGAAACATATTAAAATTTGAGTTAGAACTAAATGAATAATATAAATAAAAATGTAATAATATTCCAATCCAAAGGAAAACTTTAACACCTGTGTAATTTCTATTGGACCTATCAGAGTTTATGGTCTCTCTCTCTCTCTTTTTCTTTTTTTATAAAGCAATGAAGTTCATACACATTCACTTAGGGCTACAATCAATATTTATTGTTAATGCTCCTATTTTGTTTCTAAAACTTCCAAGTATTCACCATAATGAGATTTTAAGTAACCGCCTAAGGCAATACAGATTTTGTCATAAATAAGAAATTAGCTACGGCAAAAAGAGCAGCATATTAACATGCGTTGGGCAACTGTTCCAGTTTTTCTTAGCCTGAACAGTGTTAGTCTCTGCCATTATCATGAATTTTGCAGGCAACTTGTGAAGTTTTGTTGTGGTTGTCTTTTCTCTCTCTGGTAAATGAGTCTTCGTATTTTAAAGTAGTTATTTTTACCTTTTTTCCCCTCCATCCTAACGGAGTCTCTGGAGTAGAATACACTTTACTAAAGCACTAAATAACTATTTTCCAGTATAAGTACCAGTTTTTGCTAAGCACAATTTCACAATTTTTGCAAAGCAAAAGTTCAAGATAGTAAAGATAAACCTGTAATCTTATTGGCTTGGTCCTTATTTCATTTTTCTTCTTCACTCAAGTAAAGTATAAATTGAAAGATATAAGAGGGTAATTTATTGATATAGCCTCTAAATCCATAGTTTTTCTCTCATTGAACTCCCATTTCCTAGTTTTTCCTATTTTCTGCTAATAGAAATATCCTCTCAAGATTTCTCATGACTCTGCCATATTTTAAATTTTCAAACTTTATTATTGTTCAAGGCACACAGTCCTCTTCTGGTTCTCAAGGACTTATGTAATCAAATTCCTATTGCAGTGACAGAATGTTAAATGGAATTTTCTCTGTGGTTTCAGAGATACTATAGTGACCCCAAAAGCCAAGGAGGAGTGTAAATGCATATCAGCTAAGCAGGACAGGTAAACAAATTGCACTGAGTTTTGCAGTCCTCTCGCAGTCCATGCCAAAGCTATATGAAGGGAGGCTGGTTCTGATGGAAACAACCAAGCTCAATACTAGGTGCATTTCCTCTCTCCTCCCTCTGAGTGCTCCTTCTACCCTAAGCTATCTGAGACTTGCTTAAGAGAACACAAGTGGAGAGCTGAATATGTGTCCACTGGATTTGAAGAGTAGTGATACCAGGAAAGTAACCCAAACACCTAAAGACCAGAGACTGGTCGGAGTGAGGAGGCACTGGTGTGTAAGATTTACTTCCACCTATTGGTGGCAGAGTGTGTTTCTCATGTTCCAGAGTTGGACCCCCAGGAAGAAACCTGGATTTAGATGATGTTGAAAGAAAATCACCGGGCCCAATGGAGAGAGCCTTTGTGGAGAAGATCCCACTGAAATCCGGGGGCGAAGAGGGTGCTTGTGTGTTAACACAAAATAAGAACCTAAGAGGTAAAGTCAGCATTTGGGCACATGTTATAGTGTGAGAGTACTTAAGCCAGGTACCAATCTAGTATGATCTTTTCTACTTTTTCCTTTTTCCTTGGCTCTAACCTTGCAGTAACTAGAGACAGTAGAGTTAATGCAGGGGGAATCAAAGACAAAGGGGAAAGGAAAGAAACCAAACACACTTAGATTCCCCAACTGTAGATGCCCAAACTAAATTAGATGGAAACTGAAGTAAAGGAGGCAGGCTTTTGTTCACAGTGTGAAGTTGAACATTTGATATCAGACATGATTAGATTTTTCTGTAACCTGTAAATATTTCTGTGTTAGGCCAGAGATTGATTGGAACAGCTATGGAGACTGTTTGCCATCTCCTCAAGTGTGAAGGAGGAACCAGGTGACCTAAAGTTCTGTAAACCCATGTCCCCTCCTGTACCTCCCCCGTATGAGTGATCAGTTAGGGTACAGTGTTATTTTTTTCACCCCGCCTTTGTCTTCTACCCCTTACTTAGTTTCATTAATATTTATTTACACTACACATATTTATGGAAAAGAGTTTATTCACTGAGTCAAAATTGAAGTTTTGAAATTTAAAAATTATGCTCACCTATTTTCTCCTACTTTGGACAGTATCATCTTTTCTCTGAGACAATGATTGCCACAAACTAAATTGGGGGTGAAGTTCATGGAGAGCAAATGGTACAAGAAAGTGTGAGAGACAATTATCATATCTCATTCACATGTGGAATTTGAGAAACAAAACAGAGGATCAAGGGGAAGGGAGGGAAAAATAAAGACAAAATCAGAGAGGCAGACAAACCGTAAGAGACTCTTTTTTTTTTTTAAATTTTTAAAATTTATTTATTTGAGACAGAGAGAATGAGAGAGAGAGAGCACATGAGAGGGGGGAGGGTCAGAGGGAGAAGCAGGCTCCCCGCCGAGCAGGGAGCCCGATGCGGGACTCGATCCAGGGACTCCAGGATCATGACCTGAGCCGAAAGCAGTCGCTTAACCAACTGAGCCACCCAGGCGCCCCCATAAGAGACTCTTAATCATAGGAAACAAACTGAAGGTTGCTGGAGGGGAAGGGGTGGGGATGGGGTAACAGGGTGGTGGACAATAAGGAGGGCACATGATGTAATAAGCACTGGGTATTATAAAAGACTGATGAATCACTGAACTCTACCTCTGAAACTAATAATATACTATATGTTAATTAATTGAATTTAAATAAAATAAAATTTAAAACAGAGTGTGAGAGAAAATCAGCATGGGCTAATGTCTTAAAATTCTGTCAGATTGAGGCAGAGACTGTTAGCTGTCTTCCTTGATTCTGTTCTCCCCTACTTACATATTGTAATAGAATTTTAGCCTGGGAAAATAGCTGCTTATCTAAATAATACATTTTCCAGCCATTTTTCAGCCAAGCTGGACATAGAATTAAGTTCTATCAGTTGGAGATATATAAAATGAATTTTTCTGTCAGGTAAGTACTTGAAGGGCGGTGCTCTTCCTGTCCCTTCTTCTTCCATTTTGTGGTTTGGAAAATGGACACAGTAGCAAGTCATTTTGTGCCTTGTGGATGAGGGTAGTATGCTTTGCTTGCAGAAGGAGCTGCAGGATCAGCACTATAGTGCTCAAACTCAGACTGCCACATCAGAGAGCTATAAATTTATATGTTTAGGTTACTGTTATTTTGGGCATCCTAGCTAACATAGCCACCAAAAATATGCTGACTTTTCTATTAATCTTGTAAATTGGAAGACTTGGATCAATACTTGCACACTTAATTCCATCTTTAAAATATTAATATTGTATTAATCTTATACATGGATGATATTAATTTGATATAGATCATAGATTCACTTTCAGAAAGTAACGTATCTTGATTCTGTTACTATTTAAGGTAAAAAAAATGACAAAGTGACTATTATCATCATAATTATTTCCCATTATTCAAGAAGTATTAGCTAATGCAGTAAGACAAGTAATATTTATGAGAATTAAAATATTTGGTAACAAGAAAATAGTCATCTTTAAGGATGTTATGATGACGTAAATAGAAAACTGAAGGGAATAAAGTGAAAATCCATTTGAAGTTAAAAAAAAAGAGTTCATAAGGATGTTTACCATATGAATACAAAAAAAATCAATAGTTTTCTATATACCAGCAGTAATCCATTTGGAAATCTAATGGAAACAAGACTTCTTTCATGAGAGTAATAAAACTATTGAGAAGAAACTTTTAAACTATATTAAGAAATAGAAGATCAGGCGCCTGGGTGGCTCAGTTGGTTAAGCGACTGCCTTCGGCTCAGGTCATGATCCTGGAGTCCCAGGATCAAGTCCCGCATCGGGCTCCCTGCTCGGCAGGGAGTCTGCTTCTCCCTCTGACCCTCCCCCGTCTCATGCTCTCTCTCTCTATCTCATTCTCTCTCTCAAATAAATAAATAAAATCTTTAAAAAAAAAAGAAATAGAAGATGAAGATAACATGAGATAGGTGATATCGCTGAGTGGGAAGACTAGGTATTGTTATATGTGAGTTCTTCTCCAATTTTAATCTATGCTTTGATTTAATTCCTCTAAAATTCCTAATAATATGTTCTGGAACTTGAAAAGTGATTCTAAATTTTCTGTGAGAATAAATAAGTTTTATTTTCATTTGGTCCAAATATTTGTGTTTTAGATTCAAATTTAATGAACTATCTTTTAGGAATTTCGAGATGATTGTTGGATCATCTATTCAAAGCAATTGGCTTATCAATTACTCATAATAGGTTGTATTGGCAAGGTACAAAGAGCATGCATAGGTAGAGAGCCTATCCCAGGGCCAGATGGAGAAGAGTTAACAAAATAATCCCAATCAAAACAACAGAGGTGTGGGTGCCTGTGTGGCTCAGTTGGTTAAGGGACTGCCTTCAGCTCGGGTCATGATCCTAGAGTCCCTGGATCGAGTCCCGCATCGGGCTCCCTGCTCGGTGGGGAGCCTGCTTCTCCCTCTGACCCTCCCCCCTCTCTATGTGCTCTCTCTCATTCTCTCTCTCTCTCAAATAAATAAACAAAATCTTTAAAAACAAAACAAAACAAAACAAAAAAAACAAAACAACAGAGGTGTTTGTTTTCAGTTATGAATTAAAGGTATACTTAAAAATATCTTGGAATGTGTAGCATTTTATTTTAATGATGATTATACTTTATATTATATCTTGAGATATATAGTGCTTTGTCACTTATGGAGTATATTAACATATTTTATCTGACTTTTATCTTGATAAGCTTGCTTAAAGGGAATGGTTACCATCCTACTGTTACAAGTGAGGAAATTACAGATGAGAGAAGGTCAAATAATTGTTTCAAGTGAAACAGCTAGTAGTAATTCTTTTGATTCCTAGTGCAGTGCTCATTCTGTTATCCCTTATTTTATATCTCTATGTTCATCTCTGAGCAATGAGATGGTCAGGGAAATACTAAAGAACATCTGTGAAATTGGGCATCAAGCATCTCTTCCCATCTTGGTTTTGAACCTGACCTGTAAGTCAGAGCTATTGATCCTTCCTTATCTTCTATTCCTCCAATCTATAATGATTTTCCATTGATTTGTCTTGCCTTGCCTTGTTATTCTATGCCAGCTGCTTTTCTTTTATCAACCCTACAGATGTTGATGTTGTTGGGAATTGAGTTATTGGTCTTTTTCTCTTTTTATTATAGTATTCTCCTAGAATCTTTTTACTGTTAATTTACCTGTGTGTTCCAGGGCAATGTATTTACCTTCAGATCCTCCTTTGAAATCCATCCAGATCTTTAACCTCATTGTCTTCCCCAAATATGTGCCTCCTCATTGGCCCTATGTGAAATTTTATATTATCCCTATTTTATATACGAAAAACTTGAGTCTCAGAAAGCGTAAGCAACTTGCTCAAGATCCTTAAGATAGAATGTGGCTGAATCAGCTTTTAGATCCAGATTTGTCTTTAAAGTATATTTTATTTACATTATAATATTCCAGAGTACATATAACCTCCTTTTCTTTTCCTCTCTCTCTCTCTTATTATGCTGTAGAGTTTTCTCAGTCAGAAATTATGTCTTAATTCTTTTTGTATCCTAACATCTAGTGTCTGGCACATAGAAGATGTCTTTTAAAAGTTTGAACAATGAATGATCATAATAATTCCAGGGCCTATATTTTATGTCTGTAATGAAATAGTATGATTGTAAAATGTAAAAGACCAATTTACTCCTTTTATTTTCCACTCACTGCTAACATTATTTTGTTCCACCTGTTTTGTCCATCCTATTCCAGTGACACACAATATTTATTTCTTTATAAAATAAAATACAACCAGAGCTTTGGCTGCTCCAAATTACAGAAGGTAATTGATCATGTACACTTCCATTAAGCTGAAGCTAGGAAGTGACCTTACTGCTTAATTTGGGTGCCTTATGTAATACAGCTGCATACAGTAACTGCAAATTAGTAGGCTAACCAAGCAACATAGCTCATGCTATGAAGGGTTAACTACAAGAATCACCACAACAGAAGAGTGTTCTGCCACAGCTGTGATTGCCATTGTAGTTCTAGACTTTTACATGGTTTTGCCTTTTTTAAATCAGTGAGCTCTTTAGAGAACTCAGTCTGTGTGAGAGAAAATGTAAAACAGTGCAATTGCTACAATTCACTTTTATTGTCCCAGTCACACTACAGTGATCTCATTTGTCCACTCTGATTTGCTCACCTCTCTCAACATGCTTCTTGTTCTAAAGTGCTAAATCCTCATACAAATATTGTAAGCCTAGACCAATTTTCTGCAAAGTAAAATGAAGTTGAGTAACATTTTTTCACTCTTCAAAAATTGACTCTTTCCTCAAATATAATCTGATGTTAATTTGTCCCTTTGGCTTACCTCTCTCTATAATTGGAACTAATCATGCCAGGTTCCTGAGCATCACTTATATTTAGTTGGTAATAATATCCCATAGGTAAAAAGTTTTTAAAAAATGATGTTTTCACCAGCCACAGCCAAAATCTGAAATGATGCTTTTTGAAAAATGCAAGCATATGGTTTTATTTTTTGAAATCCCATTCATTACATAACTTCCTTTGATAAGTTTATTCATTTAATAGAACATTAAACTGATAAATCATATCTACAAAGGGGGAAGAGGAGAGGGAGGAGGCATGAAATGAATTCAGCAGGATTTCTTCTTAAGAGTCTTGAAAAAAAAAAAAGAATCTTGATCTTAGCTTTAAGGAAGTTTGATTTTTACCTGTTGGTTGGAATATCAAAGTGAAAGAGTTAAGTATAACTTACCTGATTTTAATACTTCAGAATCCCTTGGCATGCCAAATTCTCAAGCTACTAAAACATGTACATTTTATTTTCTGAGCAGACTATGCTCCTCACAGTTTATAGAACTATTTTATCTCAATTATAAACCTCTGTAAATGCCACTTTCCTTTCCTTAGAATATCACCTCTGACTTTTATAAATTTTTACCGGTCCAAATCCCAATCCCCCAAATATTTGTGTATTAATATATATTTCTTATAAATTCTACAAGACTATATGCTACTTGAAAGCAACTTTTTAAAAATTTTTTTATTCTTATGTTAATCCCCCTACATTACATCATTAGTTTTTGATGTAGTGTTCCATGATTCATTGTTTGTGCATAACACCCAGTGCTCCATGCAGAATGTGCCCTCCTCAATACCCATCACCAGGCTAACCCATCCTCCCACCCCCATCCCCTCTAGAACCTTCAGTTTGTTTTTCAGAGTCCATCGTCTCTCATGGTTCGTCTACCCCTCCGATTTCCCCCCCTTCATTCTTCCCCTCCTGCTACCTTCTTCTTCTTCTTCTTTTTTTTTTTCTTAACATATATTGCATTATTTGTTTCAGAGGTACAGATCTGAGATTCAACAGTCTTGCACAATTCACAGCGCTTACCATAACACATACCCTCCCCAGTGTCTATTACCCAGTCACCCCCTCCCTCCCACCCCACCCCCCACTCCAGCAACCCTCAGTTTGTTTCCTGCGATTAAGAATTCCTCATATCAGTGAGGTCATATGATACATGTCTTTCTCTGTTTGACTTATTGAAAGCAACTTTTATGCTTTCTTTACATTTTTACCTACTATAGCATTCATCAGAAGGCTTTGAAATAGCTGGTATCCACCCTTAGCATGAGTGGAACTAATTTGTCTTTGTCAATCTCAGAAAAATATCACATATGTAATATTGAAAAAATAAATGTGGAGTTAAATGGAAATTGTCTATAAAAATGATATGAAATCAGTAATAAAGTACTATCATTTTATGATTTCAATATTAGGAAAAGATTGGCTGTGGAAATGATGAGGTTGTATAAACTTCAGCTTAGATGAACTGAAAGAAAAGTAAAGGTGGTTCAAGATTATAGATTATTAAGAATAAAATTGGGTGAGAAAAAAAAGGACATAGATATCTGAAGTTATTTGATATTAATTCTTATGGATTCTATGCTTCAGTGCTTCAATAATTTTTTACTCCCCCAAGGACTCCATAGACTCCAAAGACACAATGTTGAGTAAGATTCAAAGCTGCCCTCAAAAACACATCGCAATGTAGTAAAGTGAAATAAACACATTCAAAGATAACTTTATTTAAAAAAAATCCAGATAGCAATAAAATATTAAATGTACCTTTAAAATGGCATGGTTACTCCCAAACCTATTCTAGGCCAGCTGAACTAATGGAGAGAGTTACTAGTAGAATTATTTGCTCTAAGTTTCTCTTTTCTTCTCCATGAGGAGGTTCCCTTGGAAAGAAAATAGATCTGTCAAAATACTTTTGCTGTATTTCACATTAAACTGTTGTTCATAGCCATCCTGCAGTGTCCAGATGTCTGAGGGTAATAGACCTGTGTATTATGAAACAAATCTGAACACTTGGGGAGTCTCCAACTGAGAATTTCCCTGAAGAAATTGTGTGTGTGGATACACTTTCTCAGTCCTATCAGGGAACTCACAGAGCCGTTTCACATCGACAGTGACAGCAGGATGTGATTCCTGTGGTGTATTCTACAAAGCACTGGAACTACTTAGAATATGTGAATGCATGCTCAAGTCAGATAGCGTGCAGACTAACAATCAAACTCTGAGGTGCCTGCAAGGAAGAGGTAGGCAATTGAATTGATGTCATTTTTTTTTCTTCAAAATAGGAATAATTCTAGCTGAGAAGGGAAACTGATTTTGATATGTCTGCTTCTGCTCTACTCCTAAAAGTTCAAGGGGGAAGAAAATTAGATTAAAAAATAAATACTAAATTTATTATATATCAGGTAATACCCTGGGCACTTTTACAATGACTTAATACTTATGTCACTTTTGGGAGATAGGTATAATTCTCTCTCCTTTATATATATTGAATTCAAGGTCAGTTACATTGGTAAGTAGAATTTAGGCTCAAACCCAGGTATACTGCATTGTAGTCTTCACATTTATTCATAATATAGTCAAAGTTTCAACTGTGAAGAGGAATAATGAATAGAAAGTAATCACTAGTTAACCCAATATGTTAAAAAGATGATTTATTTCTACAAACAGGTTATATTCTTTAAAAAATCTCCGAGACCTACTATTATTACAGTCTAAGAAATCTTCTTTTGGGAATCCTATAATATCATCAATCATTCATTTATTTCACAGGTAAAAAATTTCATTCATTTATGTGTAGTAACACAGCAAAAGCTATAGGAGAATACTTGTACGTTAGAATTAAGAATCACAAGGAAATTTCAGACCCAAAAGCTAAGCAAATGTTAAACAAAATTACCAAAGATATTTATAAAATCTCTTTGCCAAAAGATATTTAAAAGTAAGAGAACTAATTAGGATTTCTTGGAATGCTTTCCATATAATCCATGGAGATAGTGGAAGATTACTTGATTTTTCTCTAAACCGTTTTTCCTTCTATTCTCTTGAGAATTTTAGTTATAAACTTTTTAGTAAAGGTTTTTATATGCTGTATCATGTTCTTAGATTCTTAATTAAATTTGATATACATTAATTTAAATGTATATCATTGTTACCATTTTGTTAGAAATGTTAAGAAATAGCTTATTTAAATATTATTAAAATCACATGAGTAATGGGCAATTTCTCCAGATTTATTGAAATATAATTGACATGCAGTGTTGTATATGTTTAGAGTGTACAGTACAATGATTTGACTTACATATATCATGGGCCATATATGGCCTTTATTATGTTGAGGTACATTCCTTCTTAATAGTTAAGAGTTTCTATCATAAATGGATCTCAGTTTTATCAAGTGTTTTTTTTTTTCCTGCATTTATTGACATGATCACTGGTAATTTTTTCTTTCATTCTATTAATGTGATATATCATGTTGATTTATTTGCATATACTGAACCATTTTTGCATCCCAGGCATAAATCCCACTTGGTCATAGTAAATGATTCTTTAATGTGCTGCTGCGTTCAGTTTGCTAGTATTTTATTGTGAACTTTTTTAATCTATATTCATCAGGGATAATGGCTGGTAATTTTCTTTTTTGGTAGTGTCCTCTTCCAGCTTTGGTATCAGAATAATGCTGGCCTCATAAAATGAGTTTGGAAGTTTCCCTATTCTTCAATTTTTTGAAAAAGTTTGGGAATAATTGGCTTTAATTTTTCTTTAAATGAATTCACCAGTGAAGCTATCTGGTCTTGGGCTTTTCTTTGTTTGGAGATATCTGATGACTGATTTAATCTCCTTAATAGTTAACTAGTCTGTTCAGTTATGTTTCTAAGAATTTTCCCACTTCTTCTGGTTGTCCAGTCTGTGGGAAAATAGTATCCTTTTTTATTAGAACATTACCTATTTGGGTCCAAAAGTAACAACAAAAACAACAAAATTGTTGTAAGCTCTAAATCAATTAGCTTTTGTAGAAAAAATAATATAAAGGACAAATTTATCTGAATAGAATGAGTTTTTAATTAGATATTAGAAAAAAGGCTTGATCAGCATCAGGATCAATCTATCTGGGATCCTTTGGGCCTCATGGATCCAATATCAATTTCTTTCCCCAGATTTGGGAGGTTTTCAGCCAGCGTTACTTTAAGTATACTTTCTCTTCCTTTCTCTATCTCTCCCCCTTCTAGAATTCCCATAATGCAGATATTATGTCTTATGATTGTTTCCTGTAAGTCCTACAGAATTCTTCACTCCTTTTCATTTTTTTTTTCTGTCTTCTGACTGCATTTTTTCAAATGCCCTATATTCTAGATCACTGATTCTTTCCTCTGTATGGTTGAGTGTGCTTTTGAAACTCTCTTTTGAATTATTCAGTTCTGTCATTATACTTCTCAGCTCTAAAATTTCCTTTCTTTTTTTTTTTTTGTGGGGTCTTAATGGTTTCTATTTCTTTGTTGCAATTTCCATTTTTTCATACATAATTTTTCTAATTTCCTTTAGTTTTCTGTGTTCTTGTAGCTTATTAAACTTCTTTAAGAGGACTATTCTGAGTTCTTTGATAGTGCATAGATTATTTTCTCTAGGGTCAATTATTGGAGCTTTATTAGTCTCTTCTGGCGGTGTAATATTTACTTGATTTTTTATGATGCTGATTTTTTATTTTGGTATTTGTTCATTTGAATAGGCAGTCTCCTTATACGGACTTTACAGGTTCATTGTGGCAGATAGTTTTTTTTTTTTTAAAGATTTTATTTATTTATTTGACAGAGAGAGAGACAGCGAGAGCAGGAACACAAGCAGGGGGAGTAGGAGAGGGAGAAGCAGGCTTCCCGCCGAGCAAGGAGCCCGATGTGCGGCTCGATCCCAGGACCCCGGGACCACGACCCGAGCCAAAGGCAGACGCCCAATGACTGAGCCACCCAGGTGCCCCTGTGGCAGATAGTTCTTAACAAGTCAGCTCAGTTTGGCTTCCTGGGCATGTTTGTTGAAACACCTTTGGGCAGGTGGGGCTTGCTATCTGGTTTGTTTTTGGGCAAGGCCACTGCCTAAGCTCTGAGGTTGGGTGAATTAGGTGTTGCTGGCTAAGAACAGTTGGATAGGACTGCTGGCTTAATTCCCTGACCAAGCTAGGCAGTAGGCTCCACATTTACCTGAGTTCTCTGGTCAGGCTTCCTAGATGGGTACCATACTCAGCAGTAAGTGGGGTTATGGATTAGTTTTTTTCCTCTGGCAGGGCAGCAGGAAGGGTCCCGGGGCCCTCCAGGCTCATTGTTTGGGAACCCAAATCAGGTGAGAGTATGCACTAAATTCCTCGGATAGCTGAGGCCACCAGTTTTGTTCTGTAGGTAGAAAAAGCCATGGGCGATGCTTTCTGTGTAAGTGCCAGTGTAAGCTGGGCTATTGGATGAGCTACTTAACTTCCTGTGTGTTCCCGTCAGGTTCCCTGGTTGGGTAGGTTGAAGGATGTTTTCAGCAATGAGAAGTGTTATGAATTAGCTTCCCTGCATGAGTGCAGTGGGAGAACCAGTTCTAAGGTTATTATGGCTCTTAGTCTGTGTTCTTGACTCAAGCTAAGCTGCACCCCAAATTTCCTGGCCAAATAGAACCAGTCTTTGCTCTGTATATTATTAGTTCTGCCTGCTGGATTCAGCTCAAATGTTTCTGAGTTATATAGCTTACAATTCTGGTCATGCTTTCTGTTGGGCAGGTCTGGGGCCTTCACTTATTATTGAACTGGGTTATGATTTAGCTACCCTGCTTGGGTAGGAATGAGGGCCAGCTCCATGCCTCTCTTAATGTTTCCAGTCAGGCTTTCTGGTTGGGAGGATCAGGAGTTACTCTCAATAGTGAGTAGGGCTATGAATTAACTCCCTTGCCTAGGTGTAGATGGGCAACCTCCAAGCCTGGCACTGCCTTTTCTCCAAAGGTGATCCCTCTGCCTGCTGGCCTCTCTGTTCAAACATGCAACTTCTTGAATTCTTGCCAGACTTCTGGTCAGACAACGTCAGGGGGCCAAACTCAGCAATGGGCTAGGCTGTAGTTCCCTGGTTAGCTTGTGCCTGTGACTTCATTTTGCAAATGTGCGAAGGTGCTAGTTGGGTCTACTACTTGGGCTCTGTAGGTAGAAACTAATTCTCCTTAGATCTGAATGCTAGTTGTTGCAAGTCCTTCCCGCTACTTCTCTGTCACAATCAGATTCCCAGTGGTCAAGCTCCACAGACTCCCCTGCAATCCCCATGGAGTAAAAATAGAGCAGAGTCTCCCAGGATGGAATCCGTGATGCTGGGGAGGCTGGATGTCCCCCCTGGGCTCTCTTTTCCCATCATTGAAAATATACGGTCAGAAGAGAGACCTCTGTGCCCCTCTATAGAGTGCTGCACTGGCCTGGGGGAAGGATAATGTGGTCAGCATGTAACTGCTCCTCCTACCCTTCTAATTAAATTTGTCTTGATCTATGTGACACAGCATGATGCTTTGGCCTTACTCCCATGTTAAAGGATTCTTTCAGTGTTACCTTGTCCACCAACAGTTTTTAGTAGTACTTGCAAGGGGGAGTGAAGTCAGGAATGGTCTATGTTGTCATCTTCGTGGCATCACTCCTCCATTAATTTTAATAACAGGCATAAACTGTAAAATTTGATATAAATTACAAGTGGACACATATTTACTGTGGGAGTATGAAATTGGTATTTTCTTTATATTTAGAGTACAACTTAATCATAGTCATTGCATTTTCTTTTTTCAGCATCAGAAAAAAATTGCTGTGGGTTCATCAACTTTTCATTCTGCTTTGAAGATTTTATTTATTTATTTATTTGACAGAGAGAGACATAGCGAGAGAGGGAACACAAGCAGGGGGAGTGGGAGAGGGAGAAGCAGGCTCCCTGCGGAGCAAGGAGCCTGATGTGGGACTCGATCCCAGGACCGTGGGATCATGACCCAAGCTGAAGGCAGTCGCTTAACCAACTGAGCCACCCAGGTGCCCTCATTCTGCTTTGAAAATACCTTTTGTTTAAAATGCATTGAAAACAAGGCAACTTTTCTACATTTTCTGTAACAGTGATTTCAAAATATTTTTAAAATAAAATGATTTTTCAAGAAAAACCTCATTCAGTTAGGATTAAGTCTTTAATCCATTTTGAGTTTATTTTTATGTATGGTATATAAGGTCCAGTTGCATTCTTTTGCATTTAGATACCCAGTTTCCACCAATACCATTTGTTGAAGAAACTTCCTTCTACAGACGTATTTTGTTGACACTTTTGTCAAAGATGAGTTTACTGTACATGTATGTTTTATTTTGGGGCTTCCTATTCTGTTCATCTATGTCTGTTTTTATGCCAGTACCATACTATTTTGATTACCATAGTTTTGTAACATAGTTTGAAATCATAAAATATGATACCTCTACCTTTGTCCTTTTTCTCAAGATCACTTTGACTATTCTAAATGAATTTTAGAATTTTTTCTATTTCTTTAAAAAATGTCACTGAGATTTTTATAGAGATTACACTGAATGTGGATCACTTTGAATAGTAGGACATTTCAACAATATTGTCTTCCAATCTTTTTTTTAAAGATTTATTTATTTATTTATTTGAGAGAGAGAGAATGAGAGAGAGCAAGCACATGAGAGTGGGGAGGGTCAGAGGGAGAAGCAGACTCCCTGCTGAGCAGGGAGCCCGATGCAGGACTCGATCCAGGGACTCCAGGATCATGACCTGAGCCGAAGGCAGTCGCTTAACCAACTGAGCCACCCAGGCGCCCTATTGTCTTCCAATCTATAAACATGGGATGTCTTTCCATTTATTTGTGTTTTCTTTTCTTTCACCGATGTTTCATATTTTTCATTGTATGAAAGTTTTACCACATTAGTTAAGTTTATTCCTGAATATTTTTTTATGCTGTTAGAGATTTTCTTAATTTACATTTCTGATAATTCATTGATAGTGTATACAAACACTGGTTTTTGAATGTTGATTTTGTATCCTGCAACTTTACTAAATTCAATTATTTGTTCTAACAGGTTTTATTTTGTTTGTAGTCTTTAGGATATTCTACATACAAGATCAGGTCACTTGCAAACAAGTAATTTTACTTTTTTTTCCCCAAATTGGGTGCCTAGGTATTCTGGATAGGGCTTCCAGTACCATGTTAAATAGAAGTGGTAAGAGTGGTTGTTCTTGTTCCTGGTTATAGAGGAAAAGTTTTCCGTTTTTCACCATTGAGAATGATGTTAGCTTTGGGCTTGTCTTATATGGCCTTTATTATGTTGAAGTGCATTCCTTCTATACCTAATGTACTCAGAGTTTTTATCATGAAAATGTATGGAATTTTGTTGAGTGCTTTTTCTCCATCTATTTAGATAATCATGTGTTTTTTGTCCTTTCTTCTATTACTGTGTTGTATTATACTAACTGATTTGAGTATGTAGAACTGTACTTTATCCCAGGGATATTTCCTATAATTTTCTTGTAGTATCTTTGTCTGGCTTTAGTATCAGCAAAATGCTGGCCCCATAAAATGCATTTGGAAATGCTTCCTCATCTTCAATTTTTTAGAAGAGTCTAAGAAGGATTGGTATTTATTCTTCCTTAAGTGTTTGATAGAATTCACCAGTGAAGCCAACTGGTTTTGAGTTTGTCTTGTTGGAGATTTTTGATTACTGATTTAATTTTCTTATTTAGTCTATTCCAGTTTTCTTTATCTTCATGATTCATTATTGGTAGGTTGTGTATTTCTAGGAATTTGTCTATTTCTTCTAGGTTATCCAAGGTGTTGACGTGTAAATGTTCATAATAATCTTTTATGGTTTCTTTCTATTTTTGTGGCATCATTTGTAATGTCTCCAATTTCACTCCTGATTTAAGTCCTTCCCCCCTCTTTTTTGTAAGTCTAAGGATTTTCCCATTTTATTTATCTTTTCCAAAAGCCAACTGTTAGTTTTGATTTTCCCCATTGTTTTCCATTCTCTATTTCATTTTTCTTTCTTTCTCTTCTCTTCTCGTTCTTTTCTCTTTCTTTCTTTCTTTCTTTCTTTCTTTCTTTCTTTCTTTCTTTCTTTCCCTTTTCTAACTTTGGGTTTAGTCTTCTTTTTTACCTTTTTGGGGTGGAAAGTTAGCTTGTTTGAGATCTCCTTTTCTCAATATGGTTGTTTATCAGTATAAGTTTTCCTGTTAGTACCACTTTTGTAGCATCACATAGGTTTTGATATGTGTTTTTTTTCATTTATGTTTGTCTCAAGGTATTTTCCACTTTCCTATTTGATTTCTCTTTTTACTCATTGTGTTTCAGGAGTGTGTTTAATTTCCACATATTGGAATTTTTCCAATTTTTGTTCTGTTACTGATTTCTTGTTTCATACCATTGCATTCAAAAAAGCTGCCTTGTATTATTTCAATCTGGAGCTTAAATTTTTTTGTGACTGTTTTGTGGCTCAACCTATGGTCTATCCTGGAGAATGTTCCATGTATGCTTGAGATGCACATGTCTTCTGCTGTTGGATAGAATGTCCTCTATATGTCTGGCAGGTCCATTTTGTTGATGGTGTTATTCAAGTCTGCTATTTCCTTATTAATTTTCTGTCTGGATGATCTATCCATTGATGAAAATGAGGCATTGAAGTCTTCTATCATTGTATTGCTATTGTATTCTGTTATTATTATTGTATTGCCATCAGACCTGTGAATATTTGATTTATATATTTATATGTTGGATGTTGAGTGCATATTTATTTATAATTATTATATCTTCATGATGAATTGACCCTTCAATTATTATAAAATGACCTTCTTTGTCTTTTGTAACAGTTTTTGACTTAGAGTCTATTTTGTCTGACAGAAGTAGAGCCAACCATTCTCTCCTTAGTTTACCATTTTAATGGAACATCTTTTTCCACCCCTTCAGTTTTAGCCTATTTTTTCTTTGATTTAAAGTGAGTCTTTTGTAGTTAGTATATAGCTGGTTATTTTAAAAATCCATTCAGCCACTCTCTATTTTTGATTGGCAGATTACCCCATTATTTATGAAGTAATTATTAATAAGTAAGAACTTATTATTGACATTTTGTTGTTTTCTGATTTGTGGTTCTTTTGTTTATCTTTTCCTCTCTAGCCATTTTCCTTGTGATTTAAAAATTAATTTATAGTGATATGCTTCAATTCATTTCTCTTTTTCCTTTGTGTATTTATTGTATGCATTTTCTTTATGGTTACCATGGTGCTTACATAAAACATCTTAAAGTTGTAACTATTTTAAGCTGATAACAAATTAACTTCAATTATATACAAAAACTTTACATTTTTACCAACCCCACACACTTTATGTTATACATTTGACACTTTATATCTTTTATATTGTATATCCATTAACAATACTTTCCTCTTTTAACCTTTATGTTAGAGTTAAAAGTGATTTACAAACCCATTAAATTATTATATATTCTGTATTTGTCTATATGTTCACCTTTACTAGTGAGCTGTATACATTCATATACCTTCATGTTGCTATTTAGCATCTTTTCATTTAAATTTGAAGAATTCCCCTTAGCATTTCTAGTAAAGCAGTATAGTGGTAATGAATTCCCTTAGGTTTTGCCTGGAAAAGTCTTTATCTCTCCTTTATTTCTGAAGGACAGTTTTGCTTAGTAGAGTGTCCTTGGTTGGTTATACTTTTCTTTCAGCACTTTGGATATATCATACCTCTCTTTTCTGGCCTACAATATTTCTATTGAGAAATGTGCTCATAGTTTTATGGGGCTCCTCTGTTTGGAATTAGTTAATTTTCTCTTGCTGCTTTCAAAATTTTCTCTTTGTCTTTGGCTGGTAAAAATTTTACTGTAATAAGTCAACATAGTCTTATTTAGGCTTACCTGGTTTGGAGTTCTTTGTGTATTATGAATCTGGATATCCATTTCTCTCTCAAGATTGGGGGATTTTTCAGCCCTTATTTTTTAAATAATATTTCTGCCCTGTTCTGTCTTCTACTTCTGTGACTCCCATAATTCATAATATCTTACCATCTGAGACTTCCGTATATTCGTTCTCTTGATGGTGTCCCATAATTCCCTTTAGGTTTTTCTCGTGGCTTTTTATTCCTTTTTCTTTTTGTCTCTGACTGTGTAATTCCAAATGATCTGTCTTGAAATCATTGATTTTTTTTCTTCCACTTGATCAATTTTGAGATTGAACCCTCTATTGATATTTTCACTTCAATTATACTTGTTAGCTCCAGAATTTCTCTTGGTTATTCTTTTTTTTTTTTTCCTTTAAGTCTCTTTGGTTATTCTTGATTATTTTATTTCTACTGAGGTAACTAGGGGAAGGGCACCTTCCTTCAACTGTGTTGTGTAGCTTGGAGAAGGCACAGTACTGAGACCACTCCTCCAAGAGGGAGGGAGAAATTGAACTTGAAACCAAAACCCCTGATCTTTAATACATTCCCCAAGGTCCTGGTTTCTGGCTCACCTCACAAAGAATTCTGAAGGAAGTGATATGGTTAGACAACAGAGAGAGCAAGAGATTACAAGTTAAAAAAAAAAAAAAAAAGACTGGGCAGCTAGGAACCTAAATACAGAACCTCAGCCAGTGTAGTAGTATAGTCAGTGAAGGTTTTCTCAGCCAAAGCCAGTACATGAAACTTGGACATCATGGCTCTTTCTTCAAATGTGCAGACACTAATACAAAGCTGCAAGGACATGAAGAATTAAGAAAACATAATACAATTCAAAATAAATCCCTGGTAACTGACCTAAAGATATAGAGATCTATGATTTGCCTGAAAAAATATTCAAAATAATCTTTTTTTTTTTTAGTTCGTAGAGACTGTATTTTATTTTTAATTAAGTTTTTCATTTTAATTCCAGTGTAGTTAATATACTGTGTTATATTAGTTTCAGGTATACAATATAGTGATTTAACAATTCTGTACATTACTCAGTGCTCACCATGATGTTTAATCCCCATCACCTATTTCACCCATCCCACCACACACCTCCCTTCTGGTAACCATCAGTTTGTTCTCTACAGTTAAGCGGCTGTTTCTTGGTTTGTCTCTCTCCAAAATAATCAACTTAAAGAAGCTTAATGAATTATAAGAGAACACAGATAGCAACAAAATCAAGAAAATGATACTTGAATAAAATGAGTACATTTTTTGATTTTGAATATTCATCTTATTATTTGGTAATCTTTCTAAATTATTTTATCCAATCAAAGGATTTGTCTCTAGATACTTTTAAGGCTGTTCCTTCTTTTCTACTTATTATATATACATTTTTTATGCTCTTTATTATACTGGCTAGGGTCATGGTTTAAAATGAAATGCTTCTGGGGCACCTGAGTGGCTCAGTCATTAAGCGGCTACCTTCGGCTCAGGTCATGATCCCAGGGTCCTGGGATCGAGCCCCGCATATGGCTCCCTACTCAGCAGGAAGCCTCCTTCTCCCTCTCCCACTCCCCCTGCTTGTGTTCCCTCTCTCGCTGTGTCTCTCTCTGTCAAATAAATAAATAAAATCTTTAAAAGAAAAAAAAAGAAATAGATAGGAACTTATTTGACCTGACAAACAATAAGAAAAATAGATATCCAGTGGTATCTATATCTATATCTATATCCAGAGAGAGCATGAGAGGGGGGAGGGTCAGAGGGAGAAGCAGACTCTCCTCCGATTGGGGAGCCCGATGTGGGACTCAATCCCAGGACTCCAGGATCATGACCTGAGCTGAAGGCAGTCGCTTAACCAACTGAGCCACCCAGGTGCCCCTCCTATCTATTTCTAATTTGCTTTTTAAAGTTTTTTTATTTGCTAATTGGGATAGTCATATGGATTATTTTCTCCTTTATTGTATATACAGATCTAATTTTGAAACAGTCTTGCATTTATGGAGTAAATCCAATATATCATTGTATTTTAGTTTTTTTTTTTAATAATACACTCCTCTTTTATTTTTAATATTTTGCTTATTATGTCTAAATGTTTAATAAATTTGGATTTTAATTTTATTTTCAATTGTTGGCCTTGTCTGGGTGGTTTAGAGATAATTACAACATCATAAAATAAGATTAGAGCATACTTGCTTTTTCTATTCTGTGAAGGCACTTGGGAAAGTTTGATATTATCTGCTCTCTTAATATCTTCCAGAATATGAATGCAAAGTTGTTTAGTTCTGCCGTTTTGTTTGAATATGGGCAAAGGTGTGTAAAGGAATGTTTTAATCTAATTTAATTTTTGTGTGTGTGATAGGGCAATTTAGTTTTTTTTAAAATATTTTTTAAGATCTTTATCCTTTTTACCTCCATTTCTTTATGTCTGTTTCTATACTTTTTGGTTTCTGCTCATGCTTTTACTAGCAGCTTGATTCTTTACTTTTAGTGAATTTTTTGTTGTTGTTCACTTGTTTTTGGTGATGTTAATCGTTGTGAACTTTGTGTAAACTTCAAAGTTTAAGAGTGAGTTTTCCCAGAGATTATTTACATTCTAATTCCCATCCCAAACAAATGTGAACTTGAGTTATGAAATTTGTACAGGGATATACTTGGTAGGACCTTTATGTATATGTACTTTGACTTCTGTGACCCCACAAATCTCAGGTTTTAGGTTCCCAGCTATAATATCAGATAAAAATTTTTGTTGGTTTGTTTCCTGGTACTTTATGGCTTCTGGAGAATTTCTTTGTTTTCCCATAAATCCAGACATGAACTAAAATATATTTGAAAAATTACCCAGTATTGAGAGGGAGCTGTCTGAATATTGACTCTGCTACAGTCTGGGTAATGTGTTAACAAATATGTTTTTATTTTAATTTTTTATAATTTTATTTACCTTTTTCCCTTCCCTTTTTAAACTAAAAATGCCATTTATGACTGGGAGAATGGAAGAAACAAGAGATGATAAAGAACAAAAGATGATTATTTGTTTTGAAACTCCAAAACTGAGATCCTTGAACAGACAATATATTGGAAAGTTACTTGTAGATCCAGTTTCTTTTTCCCAATTCACCTACTCACCCAAGGAGAAATTAGACTTCCTGGTTAGAAATAATTCTGAGAGTAGTGACTAGGAACTAGTTCCTGAGAAAAGGCCTTGAATTTTGCCCATTTACCTTGCTGAATGATTTATTTGAAGAGAGATGAAACTTCCTTAGAGTGGATATTTTCTGGAATTTTTTAGGCAGAAACTGAACTATCAGACAAACTGGGGATGGTGTGAGAAAATGGATTACAAATGGCTATTCAGCATGTGTAGGCATATGAAAAAAAATTTTCCATAACATGAGACAAGTTTTATTTTTCTGTCATTCTGGGATGTGGAACCAAATCTGAATCAGTTTTGTAGTCAAGAAAGGAGTACAGCATATCATCAACCAGTGACAGGGGCCCATTACAGTATAGAGATTATTCCTCAGAGTCTAACTACTTACAGCATGATCTACACCCAGACCAGTAAAAACAGGAGCAGCAGCTTCTTCTGGGAGTTTGTTAAAAATGTAGAATTTTAGGCCCCAGGCCAAGTTTATTGAACTTGAATGTATATTTTAACAAGATCCCTCCCTCAGAAGTTGACAGCATGAATCATTGAAGACAACTGAAAAGAGCTGATGAAATGTAATACATGCCAGAACATGATGTCAGATGACTTCAAAGTACTAGACAACTTTTCTTTCTCTAATATTACAGATTGGCACTATATAAGCTTTCTGAGTAACTGAGGAAAGTAAGGAGAGTAACCCTCTAATTAACAGAGAAAACCCCAATTTCACACGTTTATCCTAAGATTAAATGTCTACAGATAAATTTGGTCTTAGAATATTCAAGAAAGTTGAAAATTTTCTTTTTTGGCAATAGGTAAAGTCCATGGCCTGAAATATGTTTGTTTCTCCCATTAATGTGTCATTTAAATCTTTGAAGCCAGAGATTATGTTTCCTAATTTTGAAATCACTTCCACTACTTTTCCCAGCAAATTTCCAAAGGATGTGCTTAATAAATGTATGTAAATACATATAAATAAATACATCTTATTTAACATTTTATTTACAGATAAATAAATATAGTAGCAAATAATAGTATAATTTATAAACTTTTAAAAGAATTACCCTTTACCTTTAATATTTCAGGAGACTAACTGGGCAATTTTCTTCAATTGCATTGGAAATGGAAGTCCAAGGATGAAGGAAATACCTTTGTGCCAAAAAAGTAAACTTTTATTCACACTCACTAATTACTGACCATCTAATCTGTTTTACAAAGGAGCAATATTAATATTAGTGTATGAATCATGCTGATTTTTCCATAGCAAATATTTTCTTAAAGTTTGTATGCTCCTTTTTTATACATGTGACTTCAATGAGAAGAACAGTCAGCTTCTCTGAAGAACAATCAGACATTCTGAGATGGCTATTTGTCACCACTTTTCTCCTTTCTTTAGCTCAGTAAGTTTTACTGTTAAATACTATAGCTGAGTTGAGTGTGCAGCATCAGAGTGTCAAGTAGCTACTCTCAACATCAAGTGAGAAGAGCACTTCACTGATTTCTGATAAAAAAAATTCTTAGGCTATTTTTTTTAAAAAGCAAGAAGCTTGTTAAATAGTATTTCCAAGTTACAGAGTAAAACTTATCACGGCTTTACTGGCCTTTTCACATGGCATTTCTCTCTGAAGAGAGGAAGTAATTTCTTCAGCACTACTATTCCTTCCCTCCTTTTTTTGTACATAATTGATTTAAATGTCTATGGTTTTGCTCATCAAACAACTATACCATTATAAACATGGGCTTCCATGTGTTGATTTGTTATATAGTCAAGAGAAAGCTGTGGCCTATTTTATAAAATTTTATAAAACTGCATTTTCAAAATGTAGCCCTTTTTACTCAGCAGGGCAAAATAAATAGCTCTCCAGAGTAAATCATGACTAGTGAACATCTGTGCTGATTAGAGCAAGATGGTTTATTTACAATTTTGACTAAAATTTTTAAAATTTAAAATTTTATTTGCATAGCACTATTTTGGGGAAAGGACACTATAAAAACAAAACCTTTGAGTTTTAAGAGGATTTATTAGGGGCAGGGAATACTACCATGATAAAATATTACATCTTTGCAATAGAATTGGTGATAATAGTTTAAATTATAAATTTGCAAAGAGCACATAACATTCCTTGAAATATGATGATAAATATCTTTATATACATATTTTCCCCCAAACAGTGAAATTTGATTAGCAGAAAATAGTGTCCAGAAATAATTAAGCATTGCATATGATCTGTCTCAGGATGAATCTAGCTAATGTTCATCATACTCCACCATGACATTATTTCCTATTTTAGTAAAATATTATGTATTCTACTGTGCCAATTTAAATTTTAAATCTATGTGTATATAAATGCCACATTTTCTTTATCCGTTTGTCTGTCAATGGATATTTAGGTTGTTCAATTGTTGTGGCTATTGTGAATAATGCTACAACGAACATGGGTACAAATATTTTTTCCAGATCCTGATTTCAATTATTTTGGATAGATCCCCAGAAGTAGGATTGCTTAATCATTTAACAGCTCTATTTTAATTTTTTGAGGAATCTCCATACTGTGTTCCATAGTGGTTACACCAGTTTCCATTACCACCAACAGTATTACAAGAGTCCCCTTTTCTCCAAATCCTTGCCAATGCTTTCTATATATTTATTTATTGATAGCAAACATTTTCTTAGGTGAGAGGTGATATCTCATTCTGGTTTTGATTTGCGATTCCCAAATGATTAGTAATATTGAGCAACTTCTACCCATTTGCTTATTTTTTTTTTAAAGATTTTATTTATTTATGAGAGAGAGAATGAGCAGTGGGGAGAGGGAGAGGGAGAAGCAGGCTCCCCGCCGAGCAGAGAGCCTGATGTGGGGCTCGATCCCAGGACCCTGAGATCACAACCTGAGCCGAAGGCAGACGCTTAACTGACTGAGCCATCCAGGTGCCCTGACATTTGCTTATCTTTCCAGAAGAAATGTCTATTCATTTCCTTCACTTATTTTTTTTTATTTTATTCAATTAACCAACATATACTACATCATTAGTTTCAGAGGTAGTGTTTAATAATTTATCAGTTGCATATAACACCCAGTGCTCATCACATCATGTGCCCTCCTTAATGCCCATCACCCAGTTCCCCATTCCATGACCCACTTCCCCTCCAGCAACCTCAGTTTGTTTCCTGTGATTAAGAGTCTCTCATGGTTTTTCTCCCTCTCTAATGACTTCCCATTCACTTTTCCCTCCCTTCCCTTATGATCCTCTGTACTGTGTCTTATATTCTACATATGAGTGAAACCATATGATAAGTGTCTTTATCTGATTAACTTATTTTGCTCAGCATAATACCCTCCAGTTCCATCAATGTCAATGTAAATGGTAAGTATTCATCCTTTCTGATGGCTGAGTAATATTCCATTGTGTATATATATACACCACATCTTCTTTAACCGTTCATCTGTCGATGGATATCTCAGCTCTTTCCAGAGTTTGGCTATTTTGGACATTGCTGCTATGAACATTGGGTGCAAGTACCCCTTTGGATCACTACACTTGTATCTTTGGGGTAAATACCTAGTAGTGCGATTTCTGGGTTGTAGGGTAGCTCTATTTTTAACTTCTTGAGGAACCTCCATACCGTTTTCCTGGTTGGCTGTACCAGCTTGCATTCCCACCAGCAGTATAAGAGGGCTCCCCTTTTCTGCATCTTTGAACATTTGTTGTTTTCTGACTTGTTAATTTTAGCCATTCTGACTGGTGTGAGGTGGTACCTCATTGTGGTTTTGACTTGTATTTCCTTGATGCCAAGTGATGTGGAGCATTTTTTTCTTGTGTCTGATGGCCATTTGAATGTCTTCTTTGGAGACATGTCTATTCATGTCTTCTGCCCATTTCTTGACTGGATTCTTTGTTTTTTTGGGTGTTGAGTTTGATAAGTTCTTTATAGATCTTGGATACTTGCCCTTTCTCTGATATGTCATTTGCAAATAGCTTCTCCCATTCCATTCCTTCACTTATTTTTTAAATTGGGTTGTTTTATTGCCATTAGGTTGTAGGTGTTCCCTATTTATTATGGGATAACTTTTTTTTTTAATAAAGACTTTACTTATTTATTTGACAGAGAGAGAGAGAGCACAAGCAGGGGGAAGGGCAGAGAGAGGAGAAGCAGGCTCCCCGCTGAGCAGGGAGCCCAACATGGGGCTCAATCTCAGGACCCTGAGATCATGACCCAAGCCAAAGGCAGACACTTAACCAACTGAGCCACCCAGGAACCCCTGAGATAACTCTTTATCAGATATATGATTTGCAAATATTTTCTCCCATTCTGTAGGTTGCCTTTTATTGTGTTGATCTTTTTTCTCTGCATGAGAGTGTTTAGTCTGATGTAGTCCCACTTTTTTTTTGCTTTGTTGTCTGTGTTTTTGGTGTCATGTTCAAGAAAACATTGCCCATACAAATATCAATAAATATTTCCCTTATGTTTTCTTTTAGGAGTAAAACTGTTAGAACTAATAAGTAAATTCAGTAAAGTTTCAGGATACAAAATCATTACAGTTTCATTTCAGTACACTGACAATAAACTATCTGAATGGAAATTTTTTAAAATCTCATTTTTAACAGTACAAAAAGAATAAAATACTTACAAATAAATTTAACTGAGGACATAAAAGACTAGTACACTGCAAACTACAAACCACTGATAAAAGAAGTTAAAGTTGAGTCAAAAGAGTGCCCATAATACACTGGCCAACAGGTATATGCTCAGCATCACTAATCATTAGGAAAATGCAAATAAAATCTATGATGAGATACCATTTCACACTCATTAGATTGGCTATTATAAAAACAAATAAAAAATAACAATTGTGAAGAAATTCTGACCCTTGTGCATTGCTGATGGGAATGTAAAATGGTATAGTCACTGAAAAAATGGCTGGGGATTACTCAAATAAGTAAGCCTAGATTTACCATTTAATGCAGGAATTGTACTTCTGGGTATATGTACAAAAGAATTGAGAGCAGAGACTTCAACAGGTATTTGTATATCAATGCTCATAGCAGCATCATTCATAGTAGTCATATAATAGAAACAACCCAAATGTTCATCAGTGGATGAATGGAAAAACAAAATGTGGTACATATATACAATGGAATATTATTCAGCCTTAAAAAATGAAAAATTCTGATACATGCTGCAACATGTATGAATTGTGAAGACACTATGCAAAGTGAAATAAGGCAGCCAGAAAAGGTTGACTATTATTATGATTTCACTTATATGAGGTACATAAAGTAGTCAGATTTATAGAAATCTAGAGTAGAATGGTGGTTGCCAGGGGCTAAGGATGGGTAGATGGGAGTTACTGTTTAATGAGATGTGTTTCAGTTTGGGAAGGTAAAAAAGTGCTGGAGACTAATGGCAATAATAGTTTCACAATAATGTGAATGTGCTTACTGCCACTGAACTGTATAAATTGTTAAATTGAACAACTGAAAATTGTTAAGATAATTTTATGTCATGTATGTTTTATCACAATTAAAAGAAATTTTAATGGGCTTTGTTGCACAGATAAGATCCAATGGGTGAGATACTATTTTTATAATGTTGCTATAAATTCTTCAAAATACAGGAACAAATAATAATTTTCCCGGGTAAATTAGAGCAATTAATATGTTAGGCATTGCATAATGAGGGAGAAATAAATACTGAGATGGTATGGAGACTCTTCCTTTTGTGCTGCATGAAGAATGATATGGGCCTGACTGAGGATCCTTTAATTTCCACTCAGTGCCTGATTCAGGTAGATTTGTTCATGACAGAACTTGTTCATGGTAGATAGAAGGCCACACTACTGGAGGAAACTCAAGTTTTTTCATCACTTCATTCAGTGTGAATAGAAAGGAGGTCATTTAACCTTAATTCTCAAATTCCACTGACCTGGAACTCCTTCCTTATGTGGGACTTTAGCCTCCTGCAGAGTTCCTAGAAGTATTTCTGAGTCTCCAAAGCTAGGATGCTATGTAATTCTATTGTATTGCTCAATACTGATTTCTTGCCAGGTCCTACATTGCTGTTTTTACTGAGATACATGAACCCGGTTGGTAATTCACCACTGTTCCTGTGGGTGCAGAAAGCCAATTAACAGAGCATTTATATCTGTGATGGACTTCCTGGTAGGAAGTGTTATAAAATTTGGGGAATATCAAAAGTTTCACTTTCTCTTCATGATGTCAGATTGAGGACAAACATCATGCTACCATCATTGTTCCCTGTTGTTTGTGTTTTTTTTTCCTTAATCTCTATTCCATTATGGAATTTCACAAGTGTTCTTTTAACAGGTGTCCTCAACCCTCTGAAAATTCCCATACCTGTACCTTGGTTACTAAGCCCCTGTGGCTGTCTATACACAGCTTTTTGGATATAATCAGACTCTGAATGTCAGGTTATTTTCAGTTGGGCCTCCTGTTAAAGATGTATTCTGGGCCTTAAAAAAACGAGGAATTGCTGAAATAAAATTATATCATTGATGTAGAATATTACCTATAATACATATCAATAGAGCACCATAGGTATCAAGTAATAATCTAAATCTTTGTTATAATATTCCAAACATTCTGTATTGTAAAACTCTGGAAATGGAACGAAGTCTATTTGAAAATAAATATCCCAAAAAGAAAAACAAATTAAAACATATATTTGGAATAATAAAAGATTCCCTTATCCTCTTTTATTTTCATATTTAAAACATTTAGGCTTGAAACAAATAAATATTATGTATCTTATATCAAATGTGTGCCAAGAAGACAAATTTATTCTATAATCTTAATTTGAAGAGGAAGGTTTTTGCTTATTCCATCAATTTTTCACATCTCCAGCTGTCTCATAAAGTAGAGAAGAAATGATTGAGAGACCAGTATGAACATTCAGTTATGCATTTGTAAAGATTTTTTCTCTTCCTTGCTTACTCTATACAAAAGAAGAAAGAAATGATCAAACATTTGAAGTGTGATCTCTGGTGAAAGCTTCCTGGAGAGGATTTTGTGAACATTGGTTTTATGCTGTTAGAGCAGCAATGACTTCTATGAACTCTCTGGTCTCTCATTATCTCTCCTCTATTCCATCTAATGAACTAAAGGATATGAGGTTGAGGTCAAGCTGTGGTTGGTGGAAGTTCAGAGTTCTGTTAGACTCTTTGGAAAGCCAGTTGTCAGTCTTCTTTTTTGTGCCATTAATCAAAGATTAAATGGAAGAACCATTTTATTTTGTCCTTACAAAATATTTCTTAGGTCTTTGTCTTAGGTTTTCTGTTACCCTCTATTCTTCTGACATTTCTTTTCAGTAACTTAATGATATTCTACCTAGTTTATATCTTAAGATACCAAACGAAACCAAAATTAATATAAAGGAGAAAAGAGCCTTTTAAAATGAAATTGATTTAAGTAGAAATACTTAGAAATATTCTTATAAAGCTATATTTACATATAATGTATACACAGAAATGATAGCTTTGGAGGGGGGGACTTTAAACAATCTTGGTTATTAAGCAAATTGCTATCTGTTCCTTAATCATTTAAACAATTCAGATAGAAGCCATGTATCCATGTAACTGTTAATGTGGACTGCAGTATAAACACAACTATTTATTTATTTGTCCCAGTCAGATTTTATGACTGATAAATATTGCTCCCACCATATTGATTGTGCAGTGATCCACATCAGTCAATAAAATTACAGCCTAAGCTACATGCATAGAACAAAGCGCAGAGGAAAAACTCAATAAATAGTGATTGATTGATTTCTAAACTTCATGGTTTTCTTTTATTTGTGAGATACATAAATGCAGGTAGATAATTAGCTTAGAGCTATTTTGATAATTGTGTATCCATGGTCTTGCTTCAGAATCTCCATATTTATAAATCCAGATACAAATATCGTGGCATTTTTATTCAGGCTGTTAGAACAATTGACCATGCACATAGATTCCAGCATAATAAATTTCTATTGCATGTCTGTCTGTTTCTTTCCAAATTCAGAGAAGGCTAAAAGCCTGACTGGAATTTCTAAAGTGAAATTTGGTGCACTAACATAGCAAAAGAAAAATGGAAGAATACGAAGTAAACCAATGTCAAACATTTCTACCTAAAAATGCTTATAATGTTTGATATCCTAAAAATAAGAGAAAGTTACTATATTGCTTGGTTGTGCAAAATAGCATACAATGTAGAAAGAAAGGTCACAAGCTGAGCCACCTTCAAGGGCCAGAAAAGGCAATAAATATGTGAGTTGGATATAAGATAATCAAGAATGTTGGTAAAAATGCTGGCATGGGGAGTACATATCTCAAGTAAAAATGCTCAAATAAATGAAAAACAAAGCAACTAACAAAAAACAATGTAATGGCCAACACAAAATGTTTTGGAATGCCTTCTGCCTGCTGGCAGACAGATTAAGACCATTGGTTTCAATTGCTAAATGTTGCCTTGGAAATAATGTTTAACTCTGTTGTAAATATCACACTAATTAGATTTTGATATCTTTGAAGTAGTCTAGTGCAGTTCATTTACTATTGTATTTCCCTAGCTGCTTAGAGCGTAGCAGCATAGTATTTGCTCATTAATTGACTCTTCCATGAATACAATTATTAAATGTAATTACAACCCTAGCTCCATGGTTGATTTTAGATCTTCAGTTTTGGGGGTTAATTAATTACATCCCATCTTGTTGCATTAAAATAGATTTTCTACAACATAAAAAAAAACACACTGATCTGATATATTGTCCTCTGAGCTTTTCAAAAGAGTGGGGTACTCAGTTGGAGTAATCCCCTGAGGAGAGACTTGACTCTTAGAAAGTAAGATGATGATACCTCTGACAGTGGTGGAGGAGGGAATTGCATGGATCCATCCCTCCACTGAATCAGCTGTTAATCTGGCAAGAAACTATTCAAATCAACATTTCAGACCTCTAGAATCGTATCAAAGACTAACAACCAAAGTTGTTTAGAGAAGGAAGAGGATGCTAAATTTTAGCATTGAAAGAAATCTCTAAGTCACTGGCTGACCATTTAGATAATGGAACAGAAATGTCAATAATAACACGAAACAAGGAATACATAATAATTTGAAAAAGTCAGTAAACAAATGAGTGACTGTAGTACTAACAAACAAGAACAAACCACATTATTAACTCTATTGGCTTTTTCTTTGCTATTAAGAAACATGTACAATTTTTTGCATTCAAGAAGAAGAAAAAAAAGTCCTTTGACCACTAAAGCTATGTTGCATCTTTTTCTTTTCTTTTATAATCTTGTTAACATAACATTCCTCAGTTACAAAGCTTCTCTGTACATCATTTTTCACATCAATTCTATGAGCTATCATCTTTATTTATAGATGAATCAAATTCCATGTAACAAAAAAAGACAAAAAACAATAGTATCTCTATGAAGTATTATAAACATCATAAATGCATTTAACTTGTGATATTTGCATTAGAAAATAGGTTGTGACTAACCCTAATTCAAGGAGGTCATAATTGGTAGAACATAGAAATTTATCTAGTTTTTCAAACTCAAAATCCCAATACTCCACTCTAGCTTTTATTTTGTAGTTTTTTACCCTATTAATGACATGAAATGTAATAGAATATATCATCTTCTACAACCCACACTTTTGTTCCTTGCTAATTTATTGAGATCAGTCTCTAAATAATCAATGACCATTCAATGTCCAAACCTTATGGTGTTCACTCAGCATAAATGTCTATTTCTTTAGTACTTGACACTACTGAACTTGTCTGATTCTAGCTATCCTCTCTTCTCTTTCTTTAATTATGCATCCTCTCTTTGCTTTCCTCTTATCCCTTTACTATTTATTTTTATTATCCTCTATCTACCTCCTGAACTGGTTTTTTTTTTATTACTCAGTGCTCATCAAGATAAATGTACTCTTAATCTCTTTTCTCTGTTTCACTACCCCCCCCCCCGCAACTCACCACCTGTCTGGAAACCACCAAGTTGTTCTTTGTATTTCAGTTTGTGTCTGTTGAGATGATCATATAGTTTTTATCCTTTCTCTTGTTAATGTGATGTGTTGGGTTGATTGATTTGCAAATATTGAACCATCCTTGCAATCTTGTAATAACTCTCACTTGATTGTGGGGAATGCCTTTTTTTTTTTTAAATGTGTTGTTGGATTCAATTTGCTAATTTTTGTTGATTTTTGTACCTATGTTCATCAGAGATATTGGCCTATAGTTTTCTTTTGTTGTAGTGTCTTTGTCTGGTTTTGGTATCAGGGTAATGCCTTGTAGAATGCATTTGGAAGCTTTTGTTTCTCTTCTGTATTTGGGAATAGTTTGAGAATAATAGGTATTAACTTTAATTATGAAGCCACCTGGTCCTGGACTTCTGTTTTTTGGGAGTTTTTGGATTACTGACTCAATTTCATTATTGGTACTTGGTCTGTTCAAATTTCTATTTCTTCCTGATTCAGTTTTGAGAGATTATATTTTTCTAGGAATTTATCTATTTCTTCTAGGTTGTCTAATATGTTGGCATATAGTTTTTCATAGTATTCTCTTATAATTCATTGGAATTCTGTGGGGTGTTTTGGCCATTTCTCCTCCATTTCTAATTTATTTGTACCCTCTCTATTTCTTTATGAGTCTAGCTAAAGGTTGATCAATTTTATTTATCTTTTCAAAGAACCACCTATTGGTTTTATTGATCAGTTTTTTTTTTTTTGGTCTCCCTTTATTTCTGCTCTAATCTTTATTATTTCCTTTCTCCTATTGGCTTTGTGCTTTTTTCTTTTTTAGCTCTTTTAGGTATAATGTTAGTTTGAGACTTTTCTTGTTTCTTGAGTTAGGTCTGTATTGCTATAAACTGTTTTCTTAGAACAGCTTTGCTGCATTGCAAAGATTTTTGACCATTGTGTTTTCATTTTCATTTGTCTCCATGTATTTTTTGATTTACTCTTTGATTTATTGTTTGGCTCATTCATAGTTTAGTAGTATGTTATATAGCCTCCATGTATTTGTGTTATTTCTGATTTTTTTTTTTTGGTGATTGATTTCAAATTTCATAGCAGTTGGTTGGAAAATTGCATGATATGATTTCAATCTTTTAAAATGTATTGAGACTTATTTTGTTACCCAACATGTGCTCTGTTCTGGAGAATGTTCCAGGTGCATTTGAAAAGAATGTGTGTTTGGCTGGTTTTGGGTGGAATGTTCTGAATATATATATTAGGTCCATTTGGTCTGATATGTTATTCAAAACCACTGGTTTTTTTTGTTGATTTTCTAACTGGATGAACTCTTCATTGATATAAGTGGGTTGTTAAAGTTCCCTGCTATTGGGGCACCTGGGTGGCTCAGTCGTTAAGCGTCTGCCTTCGGCTCGGGTCATGATCCCAGAGTCCTGGGATCAAGCCCCACGTCGGGCTCCCTGCCCCGTGGAAAGCCTGCTTCTCCCTCTCCCACTCCCCCTGCTTGTGTTCCCTCTCTCGCTGTCTCTCTCTCTGGCAAATAAATAAATAAAATCTTTAAAATAAAATAAAATAAAAAAGTTCCCTACTATTATTGTATTACTGTCAATTTTTTTTCCTTTATGTCTGTTAATAGTTGCTTTATATATATAGGTGCTCCTGAGTTGGGGGCATAGATATGTTATATCCTCTTGTTGGATTGTTCCCTTTATCATTATGTAGTGTCTTTCTTTGTCTCTTGTTAATAGCCTTTGTTTTAAAGTTGATTTTGCCTAATTATGGCTACTGCAGCTTTCCATTTGCATGGCTTATGTTTTTCTATCCCTTCATTTTCAGTCTGTATGTGTCTTTAGGTCTGAAGTGAGTCTCTTGTAGGCAGCATATAGATAGGTCTTCCTTTTTTTATTCATTCAGTCACCCTATGTCTTTTAATTGGAATATTTAGTCCATTTACATTCAAAGCAATTATTGATAGGTATGTATTTATTGCCATTTTGTCACATGTTTGTAGTTACCATTAGGTTCATATATAACATCTTTTGCATATAGCAGTCTATACTAAGTTGTTGGTCACTTAAGTTTGAACTCCCCACTCCTGGCCATGTTTTATGTATATGATATCATACTTCCTTTTATTTTGGGTATCCCTTGACTGATATTTATAGATGTAATTGATTTTACTGCTTTTGTGCTTTAACCTCCATGCTGGTTTTATAAGTAATTAATGTACTTTTGTTATGTTTATATTTACCTGTGAAATGTTTTCTTTAATAATTTTCTTATTTCTGTTTATGGCTTTTTCTTCCCACTCAAAGAATTAATTTTAACCTTCCTTGTAAGGTTCATTTAGTGGTGATGAACTCCTTTAAATTTTGGTTGGGAAACTCGTTATCTCTTTTTTTATTCTGAATAACTTTGGTGGGTAAAACATTCCTGGTATCCAGTTTCTTCCTTTCAGTACTTTGAACATATTATGCTACTCTCTCTGTCCTTCTAAGTTTCTGCTGAAAAAATCAGCTGATAACCTTATGGGGTTTCCCTTATATATAGCTTTTTACTTTTCTCTTGCAGCCATTAAAATTCTCTATCACTACTTCTTTTTTTTTCCATTTTAATTATTATGTGTCTTGGTGTGGACCTCCTTGGGTAGATTTTGGGGGGATTTTCTGTGCTTCTTGGATCTGGGTATCTGTTTCCTTCTCCAGATTAAGGAAGTTTTCTTTTTTTAAAAAATATTTATTTATTTATTTGACACAGAGAGAGAGAGAGAGAGCACAAGTAAGGGAGTGAGCAGCAGGCAGAGAGAGAGGTAGAAGAAGAGCAGAGGGAGAAGCCAAGCAGGGAGCCTGATGCACGGGGCTTGATCCCAGGATCCTGGGATCCTGACCTGAGCTGAAGGCAGATGCTTAACAGATGGCCACCCAGGTGCCCCAGATTAAGGAAGTTTTCAACAATTATTTCTTCAGATAAATTTTCTGCACCCTTCTCTTTTCTCCTTCTGGATCTCTATAGTGCAAATGTTATACTTGATGTTGCTGTGTTCCTTTAACTTATTCTTATTTTTTTTAAATTATTTTTTCATTTTGTTGTTCAGCTTGGTTGTTTTCCATTACTCTTTCAGCTCACTGATCTGTTCTTCTGCCTCCTCTAATCTGCTATACATTCCCTCTAGTGTATTTTTTTTAAATTTCAGTTGAGTTCTTCCTCTCTGACTGGTATCTTAATATTTTCTATCTCTTTGTTGGAGTTCTCACTGAGATCCTCCACTCTTTTCTCAAGTTCAGTATCTTTATGACCATTACAGTGAATTATTTATCAGTCATATTGCCTATCTCTATTTCATTCAGCTCCAGTTTGCTGTAGTTTTGTTCTGTTCTTTCATTTGGGACATATTCCTCTGTCTGTTCATTATTTCTAACTCTGTTTATCTGTTTCTATGTATTAGGAAGGTCAGCTACATCTCTTGATCTTGAAAATAGTGGCCTTATGAAGTAAAGGTGGTGCTCTGTATTATCCCCTGTTCACCACTATGTGGTTTGTTGTGCCCTACTTTTGAAGCTTACCCATGTTAGCCTTTAAGTTAGTTGGCTGCAATGGCCCACTTTGCCTGTTGTGGGTACATTGGGCAGGGTTTGGTCCCTGTGCTCAATAAGGGGGCAGTTTAGGGCTGCCTCAGCCTTATAGTTGGGCAGTGTCAGCGCTCAGACCAGATGTCTGCCCTCAGCGCATCTGCCAGGACTGTAGCTGCAGTGACCTGCAGGATGCTTTTCCTGCCTTATCTCTGAGAGGCTTTTGTTGGTGGGCAAGGCCAGCAGTCAGACCAGATGCCTGCCCCCAGTCTGTCTGCTGGGGTTGCAGTTACATCGATAGTTGGGCACTCTCTCTGCACTGCTAGCTATAAAATTTGGCTGCTGGGACTAAGGGCACACTGGTGTGAGTGGTTGTCTTCCTCTTCCCCAGGCAGGAGTCACTTTGGAGTGGCACAGGACCGTGCCAGGGCTATTTGCAGGGTATGTTTGGACAGGAGCCACTTTGGAGGGATGCCTGACAAGTGGGGTGGGTTTGATGGAATGGATCCTCAGAATGTGGAGTGTAACACACAGTGATAGCAAGATAGGAGGAGAGCAAGATAGGTGGTTCCCACAAGTGTCCTGTTCTCTAGGCTTTGGCAGGTTGGGAGGGAAATGGCACCCGCCAGCTCTTTTGTTTTTGAAGTCTTCTAAAGATCCCTGCTTTTCCAATGTAAGTTCTGAGATTGGTAAATAAATCTCGAAGTATACTCCAGGCTCTTTTCAAACTGCTGCTTCTATGTTGAATCTTGGCCAGCTTGTTAGGTTGGCTCTTTAAGTGTGGAGATTCAGTTTCCTATTGCCCTCTGGATCTCCCTGAGCTAAGCCTGCTGATTTTTAAAGTACCTAGAGTTAAGCCCTGTTGAATGTAAAAACTCGTGAAGTTAACCCCCACTGTTTTTCAAAGTCAGATGTTATAGGGACTCATCTTCCCAGTGCAGATCCCCTTTGCCTGGGTTACCTGGTTTGGGGTCTGATCCTCTCACTTCTTCATGCTTGTGGTGTCACTCCCATTTATAATTAGCCTCACCAGGGGTTCCCAACCACCCCTCCTATCCTTTTTTTGTGTGGCCTCCTATCTATGGTTAACTGTGAAAGTCTGTTCTGCCAGTCTTCAGGTTGTTTGCTGAGTTAATTGCACTGATGTGTCTGTTATCATGGTGTGTCCCTGGGATGACATGAGCTCAGGACCCTCCTACTACACCATCTTTCCAGAAGCTCTTTCCACTTCCTGAACTCTTTAATGCAGATTTTCCAGAAACTTCTGTCTTTAGAACTCTTATTTTCTTTCTTTCCTTTCTCATTCTCTTTCATTATCTTGGGTCTTTGTTCCCCCACCTCCCCCCAACCAAAAAAAAAACAAAAAAAAAAACAAAAAAAAACTACCTTGGCAATTTACTCTTAGGATTTCAACTACTGTCTGTGTGTTTGTACAAGATCTTTGTCTTCAATCCTGACTTGTGTTCTGTTATGTCCTAATAATTGTTTTCTTGACCTTTATACTTGGATGTTGAGATACACAGGTCAAACTTGATTTTCATAAAACTGTAGTAATTAGATCTATTCTCAGATTTATTCTTCTTCCTGATTTTTAAAACATTTCTGTTAATGATGACTCTATTCTCTTCCAATAGCAAAAACTAAGACTTCAAAGTCATTTTGTTTTGTTTTACTCCACATCCTGTTTCAACATTTCAGTTTGTTTTTATCCACTTTCCTAATAACTATTGCAAATACTTTCATTGCTCTTAATTTTTTTTAATTCATTATCCTTTGATTTCACACTTAACCTATTACAGTCATTTGTTTAATAGCTCTTGGTTATAAGAAACTAAAATCAAATTACATTTTTAAAAAGACTTATTTATGTATTTGAGAGAGAGAGAGGGAGGGAGAGTGCAAGTGAGGGGGGAGGGGCAGAGGGAGAGGGAGAGAATCTCAAGCAGACTCCCTGCTGAGCACAGAGCCCTATTCAGGGCTCAATCCATGACCCCAAGATCACGACCGGAGCTGAAACCAAGAGTTGGATGCTCAACCAACTGAGTCACCCAGGTGCCCCCCAAATTACATTTTTTGAATAAACTTTTCATTTTGAAATCAATATAGTTTTACACAAAAGTTACAAACATGGTACAAAGAGTTTCCATGTTTTTAAAAATCAATTATCCTCAGAGGAGTTTTCTTCTCATTGCATTTTTTTCTCTATTTTCCCCTCTTTTTTTGCCTTCTCTAGGTTTAATTGAGGATATTTTTTTGATTTGGTCCATCTCTTCTATTGAATTCTGTCTTTTAAAAAATCAATTTCCTAAGGTTTACAATGTATATTTTTAGTAATCTTGGGTCACCTTTCAAGTAATAGTATACGATTTCATGTGCATTATAAGGACATTATAGCAGTGTATTCCCTATTTATCTGTCTCAGCCCTTGTGCCACTGTTGTCATACACTTCATTTTTACACATGCTGTAAGCCTGATACATTGCTGTTGTTATCGCTTCACTGTATTACTATTTCTTTATAATTAGAATGACATTAAAAGCATCATATTTCATCTTTATTCATTCCATTTACCTTGCTTTCGTTTTCTCTTGATTCAAGTTTCTGACCTATATCACATTATTTTTAGCCTGAAGAACTTCTCTTAACATTTCTTATAAAGTAGGTGTGTCAGCAATAAATCACATCTGTTTTTGTTTGTCTGAGACAGTCTTTATTATCTCCTTTATGTTTTAAAGATAATTTTGCTGGGTATAGAAATCCTTTTCCCTTCCCTTCTCTTCCTTTTCTTTTTTTTCTTCCCTCCTGTCTTTCTTTCTTTCTTTCTCTTTCTTTCTTTCTTTCTTTCTTTCTTTCTTTCTTTTTTCTTTCTTTCTTTTCTTTCTTTCTTTCTTTTTTCTTCTTTCTTTCTTTCTTTCTTTCTTTCTTTCTTTCTTTTTTCTTCTTTCTTTTTCTCTTTATTTCTTTCTGCTGGCTTATGTGTATTTTCATATGAACTATATTGTAAGTCTTACCTTGTTTCTCTGTCTTACCCTCCATGTATGCTTTCAAGATCCCTTCCTTCCTTCCTTCCTTCCTTTCTCCCATTTTTTTTATTTCTCTATTTTTTAGTGGTTTTTCTTGCTTATTATTAGAACTTATTGCAACTGCAATTTAGTATCTGCCACTACCTTTGGAAAATTATTAGTCATTACTTCTTAAAATATTTCCTCTGTCCCATTCTCTCATTTTCTAGCATCAGGGATTCAAATTCTGAGTATTACATAGTTTTCTATGTAATACTATGAGTATTTCCTATGAGTACTACAATAATCCTATGAGTATTTCATAGTTATCCTTCAGTTCTTTGAGGCTCTTTTCTGATTCCTTTTTGAATATTTGTGTTTGGTTTCCATAATTTCTGTTGCCCTATCTTCGATTTCATGGACTATTTCTATGGCTGTGCTGACTCTAGTAATGAACCCATTGAAGGTCATCATTTCTCTTTTACTCTTTTTGGTTTCTAGCATTCTCATCTAACTCCTTCATATATTTTCCATCTCTCTGATGAAATGGCTTATCTTATATGTTATTTTTCAATAGAACCTTTAACATATCAATCATAGTTATTTTAAATTCCCTATCTGATTAATCCAACATATTTGTCATACTGAGTATGATGATATGATTGCTCTTTTCCTTCAGATTTTTGGCATGCTTCGGTATGCCTTGTATCTTTTATTGAAAGTGAGACATGCATTGGATAATAGAGATTAAAGTAAATAAGCATTTAGTGTGAAGATTTATATTACTATGGCTAGAAGTTGGACTTGTTTAATGTTTGCTGTAGTTGTAGGTGTCAAAGATTTCAAATTCCTCTAGACCTTGGTTTTGTCCCCACTCTTAACTTTGGGCTTCCCTAAGTACTCGTCCTCAGAAGACTTTGTGTCTTGAAGCTCTTTTAACTGTAATCCACTGTTATTATACTGGAGTCATGTTGATGTGGTGGTAGGGTATGAGGGAAGGGGAGCATTCTCTAGTATTATCATTAAATTTTAGTGTTTTTGTGGTCTGTTTTTTGGGGCTATGACTTTCACAAATGTCTCTTCAGTGATATAGGTATTCCCCTTAACCCCCTTCCCCCTACAACCTTCCCTAGCTACATTGTTCCCAATCTATTTCTTTGAAGGCTTGACCTCTGTTGACTCTGTATTTCTTTTCTTTTTTTTTTTCCCATGAGACAGGATGGTTAGGGGGAGCTGGAGTGGGAATAATGTCCTTCCCTTAGCTGGTAGCATAAGGTTATTGCAAAGTTTCCCCTACCCATTTGTAAGAGTAGGACTTTATTATAGAGAAGGCTCTGGGCATATTTCACGATTGTTATTATTCCCTTCCCCCAATCACTAGAAACAGGATCTTGATTAGTCTGGCTTTTCTATTTTTTTCGAACTCATTACTTATATAAATAAAGTTGAGAGTCAGAAACCTTGTGGTCTCTAATTTTGAGATTACCACCTTCAAAAAAAGTGTTGTTGTTTTTTTTAATTTTCTCTCTCATGACAATTGTATCTTCTAAAACCTATTTTGTGATGCTGTTGACTAAAGTGGTTTAAAGAAATTGTTTTCATTCTGTTTACATTTTTACTTGCATAACTTTTCTGAAAGCAGTGATTTGAATTTGCTGCTATATAGTTGCAGAAAGGACCAGTGAGTGGAATACAAGACAGGAAATTCCTTTTATTATTTCTGGGTCTTACATCACTTATAGGTGTGATACCTCAAAGTTCAGGAAGGCATAGTCATCACTTGAATACTTACAGAAATCCCAAAAGATTCTAGTGACTGGAAGAAAGCAATACATTTGAATTTCTAAAACTGACCCAAAAAGTAGACTGGTAAAGATTGGGTATAAGACCTGCTTACATTTCTGAAAGAATAGTTATTATAATAGGTGTTGTGAGAATTATAAGTGTTTCTAGCACTCAATTTAAAAAACTAATTTAGATCATGTTTAAAGGTTTAAAAAATATAAATATGAGTGAACTATTAGAACTTTAAGAAACTGTAGAAGAGTGTTAGTGAAACTGTGGAGTAATTAAATAAAAATAACAGAGAGAAATTCCTCTGCAGTGCAGACAGTATATGAGGAGGACAAAGACTTGGAAAGTGAAAATACCACAAGGCAAGTCAAATAGAAGTACTGGTTGTTAATCAGCACCAAGCTATAGTCAATGCCTAAAATTAGATAGGCATCACAGCAAGAGATGCTAGGTCTGAGTTAAACACACTGAGTAAATACAACTGGATTTTTATTTTTTTATTTTTATTTTTATTTATTTTTATTTATTTTTTATTTTTTTAAAGATTTTATTTATTTATTTGACAGAGACAGAGACAGCGAGAGCAGGAACACAAGCAGGGGGAGTGGGAGAGGGAGAAGCAGGCTTCCTGCTGAGCCGGGAGCCCGATGTGGGACTCGATCCCAGGACCCTGGTATCATGACCTGAGCCAAAGGCAGTCGCTTAACCAACTGAGCCACCCAGGCGCCCCAATACAACTGGATTTTTATATATACACTTAAATATATGAATAAATAAAATAATTAAAATACTAATAAGTATTAGGTCCTGCTAAAATAACACATTTTATGTTATCATTCAACCAAAGAAATGTATTTAAAGTTATTTGCAATTAATCTTGATATTGCTGGCTAACATAAAGTAATTGTGCAACTACTGATTAAGAAAATGTCATTGAACTCTTACTAAACAGATTAAGGAAGTTAAGGAAAAGAATAGGATTTTTTCCAGATCAGGGGGCTTGTCTAGAACACAAAATGGAGAAGTCACTGATTTATCTCTTCTGTTTTATACAGGAAAAAAAATTCTCACTTTTAAGTTTCATTCCTTTTAACAATCAGGATATCAGAAATTGGTTGCTTATTGGTTTTTAGAAGGCTAAGAAATGTGTAATATGAACTGCCTAATACTTAGAATAATGATGTTTTCAGTTCTTCAACAGTGCAGAATATATCAGTGTATTCATTCCAAATTCCCATGTAAAACTATGTATATTACTTAAATACTTTGCCTTCAGGATCTATGTTTACTTTTAGGACTCAAGGGAAACATGAGTCTGAGATACCAACATTACATTGAGTGTTGATATTTTCCCCCCACTGGACTGTCTGCCAACTTTACTAAACACATGCTAACACCATTGTAGCTGACCCAGGGTTACAGAACTCTTGTGCCAAAACATTATGAGTTCCAGCAAGATATAAGAGGTTCTATTCAGATCACTGTACAAAGCTAAATGAAAGTTGACATGATTATTTGTCCTTATAGAAGAGCATATAGAAGACATCTTTTCTTTTTAGTGCTTTTCAGTTTGCCCTTGGCATTGAATTATAAAACTTAGTTATGCCACAATAATCTACTAAGCTGAACTACAGGCAGTTTGAGAGGACTGCTGAGACCTGGGGAAGATATAGAGTTTTACATTATACTGAAGCACATTTGTTCTTGTTGGGTTATTATTTGCTCATGAGCCTGACAATAGGAGAAGTAAGTAATGGTTATACAATAGTGAGAAGAAATGGAGGAAAACACACACAGCCAGAGTGAGGGAAAAATACAGGGAGGTATATATTGCTTTTTGAAGGCAATCCCTAGTATTTGTGGGGGGGTTATTATTTAATATAGAGGGCTTCATTGTGTCATTTCAGGTTTGTCTAAAAAATAGTCACTCAAAGGAGCATCAAAGTTGAACAAAGGAGTAATCTATGCCAAAGCCAAAATAATATAGTGTAGTATTAATTTATAGCCCCCCAACTAAATATTCGTGATCATACTAATATAAATAATTGAATAAATTAATAAATAGGGAAGAAGAGACAAATGTTCTGTGCAGGAGAATTTAAAATAATTTATGTAGATACTCTGCTCCCTAGTAGGGAGAGCATAACTTTCCATTTCTTAACTGTGTGGTGCAGATAGTGACTTCCTTCCAAAGACTACAGTATGGAAAGGGAAAAAACATAGAGTAACTTTGTAATGGAAAAACCTGACAAACTCTACCTCCAGTGATTAAAATCAACACCAACAGTCATGAATGATACTATGTATCTTTGAAATGATGTGATGAAAATGATACTTTGCCTCTGTGATGGGCCTCCACCAAATCCATAAAACCAGTCTTATCATGAGAAGAACATGAGACAAATTCCAGTAGAGGGGCCAGTACTCCTCAAAACTGTAAAGATCATCAAAAGCAAGGAAAGTCTGAGATACTAGCAATCAAGAGGAGCCTAAGGAAACAATAAATTTACATAATGTGGTATACTGGATGAAATCCTGGAACAGAAAAAAGACTCTATGCAAAAACATAAAAAAATCTGAGTAAACTAAGGCTTTAGTTAATTACAATGCATCAATATTCATTCAATTAATTATAACAAATGTACCACAGTAATGTAAGAAGTTAACAATAGGGGACACTAGCTATGAGTATATGGGAACTCTGTATATCTCTTACTTGTATGCAAACATAAAGACGTACTAAAAACTAATATTTGCTTTTTTTTTTAAACTGGGGTCTGATAACAATGCCATACTTTCTTTCAGAAGAGTTATATAAACATTCTTGAAATCATGCTTTAACACCTAGAAAGCTACTTGAATTACAAATTGAGTATTAGAGACCATAAAACACATAAAGCACAAAGAGGGCTTTTCTAATGCCAAAGAGTGTTAACAGAACCACAAAAGTTGCAGATTAACAAAGTCAACCCCCTGAAAAATCTGTTTTACTAGACTTTCCATTTCAACGTACTGAATACAGTAGGCCCCCCTTATCTGCAGGGGATATATGCCAAGACCTCCAGTGGATGCCTGAAACCACTGAAACTTACATACACTGTGTTTTTCCCTATGCATACATATCTATGATAAAGTTTAGTTTATAAATTAGGCACAGTAAGAGATTAACAATAATAAATCATAAATAGAACAATTATAACAATATACTGTAATGAGTCATGTGAATGTGATAGCTCTCTCAAAACCTTATACTATACTCACCCTTGTGATGATGTGCAAAAGGCCTATATGATGAGATGAAGTGAGGTGAATGGTGTGGGTATTGTGACATGGTTTTAGGCTACTATTGACTGCAGTTTCCTGCGGATAACAGATACCAAGGAAAACTAAGCAAGGGATAAGGAGAGGATTACTGTATATATAGTATGTTAGGTCTCACCTTAACAGTTTCTTTTATAATCACAACAAAATTTCCTTTGACCCCCGGTCAAGTTATCTACATGCTAAATTCATGAATACAAGAAAAAAATTAGCTCAAGGTTGTTATTTCCTTCCAGAAGTTGTTTTAATGTATACTTCTCTTTATAATGTGGAAAAAACACTGAAACTAAGATGCTGAAATAAACACATAAACCTTTTGTTACCCCCTAAGTGAAATATGCATTTCAGGAAAATAGAGTGTTTTTTATCAGCAGATTAACACTCATTTGCTGACCTAATTATTTAACATGGCTTATTCCTAGTGGGATGTGGAGGAGACTAGCTAAAAGCGGTTGGCCTTGCCTTAGAGTTTAGGTGATCTGATGGACTGATTGCATCTCCAAAATTCATGTGTTGATCCCCTAGCCCCCAGGACCTCAAAATGTGACTGTATTTGGAGACAGGAACTTTAAAGAGGTGATTAAGCTAAAATGAAACCACTGGGGAGGGCCCTGATCCAATCTGACTGGTGTTCTTGTACAAAGAGGAGATGGGGGTGCCTGGGTGGCTCAGTTGGTTAAGCGAGTGACTCTTGATTCTGGCTCAGGTCATGATCTCAGTGTTGTGAGATCAAGCCCCATGTTGGGCTCTGCACTGAGTGTGAAGCCTCCTTTAAGATTCTCCCATTCCCTTCGGGTGCCTGGGTGGCTCAGTCGTTTAGATGACTGCCTCTTGGTTTTGGCTCAGGGCCTCAGTCAGTTGGGTAACTCCTCTTGGTTTTGGTTCAGGACCTTGATCTCAGGGTCATAGAATTGGGCCAGTGTAGGCCCAGTGTCACCCCTCCTTGGCTCCATGCTCAGCTGGAGTCTCCTTCTCCTCACCCTCTCCCTCCTCATGCACTCTCTCTCTCTCAAATAAATAAATCTTAAAAAAAAAAAAAAAAAGGATTTTCTCTCTTCCTCTCCCTCTGCCCCTCCCCCACACCTCCTTCCTCACTTATGTCCTCTTTCTCTCTCTCAAAAAAAAAAAAAAAGGAAAAGATGAAAACAGATGAGGGTACCAGGGATAAGAATGCACGGAGTAAAGACCATGTGAAGAGGCAGCAAGAGAGTAGTGAACTATAGGCCAGGAAGAAAGGTCTTAGAGGAAATCACCCTACTAGCACCCTGATTCTTACTTCAGGCTTCTAGAACTGTGAGGAAAATAAGTTCTTTTTTTTACACCATTCAGTCTGTGGTATTTTGTTATGGCATCTTTAGCAACCTAATATGATAGGTATGTAATAAACAATTTATTGGACTCAAAGACCACCCCTTGCCCTAGGTTTTTGGAGGTAATCGCTTCTGGGCGTTAACAATGTGATTTAAGCCTGGCCATAACAAAAAGACAAATGATGTGATTTAGTATGGGGGCTTTGAGCCATGTGGTATCAGTTCACCTAAAGATAGAGATCAACCACATGGGCAATCAATTAATCAATCATACTTATCTGACACTGTCCCAATAAAACTTCTGTACACCAGGGCTTAAATGAGCTTCATTAATTGGCAGTACTCCATAGATATTGTCACATACTGATGCCAGGAAAGGAAACTGTTCTGACTCCACAGGGAGAGGGCTGGGAAAGCTCCCTATCTATTATTTCCCTAGACTCCATCCCATGCACTTCTTCTCTTGTCTCATTTTATGCTGTATCCATTACCTGTAATAAACCATAACCATGAATATAATAACTTTCAGTATGTTCTGTGGGTCCTTCTAGAAAACTATCAAAGCTGAGGATGGCTTTGAGAAACTTTTTAATTTGTAGTTGGTGTCCACTCTGGGGGTGGTCTTATGGGGACAGTGGTCTCTTGCAGGGAGTGCTCCTGTAACTTGAAGTAGGCTAGCTCCTGCAGTGTAGTATCACCAAATACAATCATTAGGTGCTTAGCAATTGGATACCTTAATTTATTTGGTAATCTATTTACAAATTCTTCTTGAAAGATGATTAGAATTATTTCAAAAAAACAAAATAACTCTCTGAGGAGGTCCTGATGTCATTCCTAGAAGTGGGTGACATGCATAGTTCTTGATTCTATTAGCAAATACTAAAGCAATTCAAAGGCAATTATAGTCAAACCCACTCCTCTCCCCCCTTTCCTGGATCACACTAATGTTAGAAAAACAGTAGTAGCTAGTCCTGAGGTTTCTATTGGTGAAAAAATATTATATGTAAGACTTTAGCTCCTAAAATGTTTTGTCACCTTCTAAACCTGAGTGTTAAAGGCTGTTTTCCTTGAATCTGATGAGGAATGTTTTTTACTGTTCCTATAAAAAGCAGTAAGTGCTATAGACAGACTTCTGCTATTGATTTATTTTTGGGGTTTTAGATAATCTGGTTTTAAGATTAAGATTCATATAGTTCATATTTCCTGTGTACTGCTGGCTATAAAGTTGAGAGAGGGTGAACAAAGGGAACAATTGCAAAGAATAGTGAAAACATAGTTGCATTCTATTTTTGAAGTTACCTTTTCCTGTGTGTATATTTGGAACTATTTTTATATCTTCATCTTCACCTTTCATACTGACAATTTTTGTTTTTTATAATTGTTTGAATGAATACTCCTTCTCTGATGAAATATTTTGAAATTTCCTTTTTAAAGTTAGTTTTCCTTAAGAGAAAACTTGAGACAGTTTCATTAAAAACATATTTGGGGAGGATGCCATATCCAACACTAAACTCTTATTTTTCTTGGAGGGCATAAAGCTCTTACTGACAATCAATCAATAATTATTAACTTTAAATATTAACCATTCATTCTCTCATTTATGGTTCCCTCTTTTACTTACATTGATTGTTGGATCTAGGTTTGCTACCTTAATGCTCACTTGTTCAGGAATGGAATATGGTAAAGCTCTTAGGATAGTTGGATTGTGGTGGAGATGTTCTATTGTTTCCATAGTCCATGGAAGCCATGAGCTTTTCCTCACCACTATCCTTTTTGCTTCTGCTTTCAAAGACATTATTTTACCGTGACGTTGGGTTTGATGCTCTTTCTGAATCTCAGTGTCTCATCCATATACATGTCCTTTCTGAACCTCAGTTTCTCATCTGTAAATGTGAATAATATCTGTAAGAGTTCTTCTGAAGAGTAACTATGATCATAAATAGAAAGCACCTAACTTAACATATGAACTGAAAAAATAAGGTTACTTTCCATACTCACTTTCCAAGTACTTTCTCTGAAAATTGAAACTTCATGAATTTTCTTTTTTAAAATATTGTGATAAATGTGCATAACATAAAATTCACTATTTTAACCATTTTTAAGTGTACAGTTCTGTGTACACTAAAAATATCCATTTTTAAGGAGCTTTTCATAAACCCTGAAAATGCACAGGAAACATTCTATATTCCTGTTATTTATGCCCTTTGGATATGCACTTAAAGGAATTTGAGTTAAGGTTTCGGCCAAGTACCCTTCAGAATATTTAACATAAAAATCCGTAATTTAGGGCGCCTGGGTGGCTCAGTTGGTTGAGCGACTGCCTTTGGCTCAGGTCATGATCCTGGAGTCCCGGGATTGAGTCCCGCATCGGGCTCTCTGCTCGGCAGGGAGCCTGCTTCTCCCTCTGACCCTCCCCCCTCTCATGTGCTCTCTCTCTCTCTCTCTCATTCTCTCTGTCTTAAATAAATAAATAAATAAATAAATAAATAAATAAATAAATAAATAAATAAATCCGTAATTTAATATAATAGTCCCTACCCACACTGCTGGGTAGAATACCAAAATGCTGTGACTGTTACATTTGCCTCTAACTGAAACTAGACTGTGTAGTATCACTTAGACTCATTATTGAGACTTCTGTTTACTTGTTCTTACCTGGCTACACTTAGCTAAGCGTTTCCTCACTGGCTTAAAGGAAATCATTCTCTTCAGAAAGAAAATTCAATCTTACTTTGAGATTTCCTATCTGAAAGCATGTCCCATAAGCCGTGTTGTCAGTTTGATTCCATATAGCAGAACTAAAACACCCCTGCTGTCTTACAACCAAAAAATAAAAAGGTTTGCATTGATACAGCTAAGACAGCAGTAAACCCAGGACTAGAACCCAGGCTGTTTTACACCCACAAGTTACTGTCAGTCATTTTATTTAAGAAATTCAGCTGAAACTTTTTTCAAAACAAATAAGTGATTAATAGACTAGATAGTGAAAGCCTTTCTTCCCGATATAAATCAGTCTACCTCTAAGTGTGCCCTTCACCTGATAATATTAAAACTGTCTGAGCAAGTTCAATCAAATCTGACAGAAATGCCAGAAGACACTAAGGTAGTTTGTCTCCTCAAATTGTGTAAATAGACTCAACTCACTTATACATCATATTACAAAAAAAAAAAATCCTAGACTTCATTTATTTCCCAATAATTTTGTTTTCCTAACTCCTTCCATTTCCTTAATATACGCTGGCTAGCAAGATTAGAGGAAGATAATGAAAAATATTTTAATATTGCTATTGCTAAATGATAAGAAAGTCTTGTTACTCTATACCTATGGCCTGCAATATAAGTGGATAGAGAGTTTTTAGAAATCCACTTATTTCTGTGCCCCAAACAAGCAATTTTAACAAGTATCTTTGAAGAAGCAGCCATAGCAGGAGATTCAACTCTAGTACCATGTAATTCTCTCAAGTATTTTCCATTAAGAATTTTAGACTGGAAAACTAGGAATCAGCCCAGTGGCAATGAATTAAGAATCATGTCTTCCCACACAAATTTTTATTTCAGGTGACCTCAAGGAACACAAAAGCTTGTGACTGTTCAAGTTCTAAAGTAACCCAAAAATCATCAGAATACTCAGGAGGAATATTCTCCATTGCTCATTTCAGATGTGGGCCAAGGAAGACATTTTCAGGGATCTAAAGACAAGATAATTTATCCCAGAAAGCAGACCTAGGACTGCTGAATTAGCTTAGTAAAACTGAATCCAGTTTGAGTATTCAACAGCTCCTGCTCAGGGGAATTTGATAATTATTTTGGGTCAATGACTATTGTGCGCTTCCCTTTCTCCCTTGCTTAAATGTGTGCCTTTAATGTAGTTTTCCTATTCCTGCTCTACCACTGTGTATGGAGGGGGCAATCATAGATATATCAATTATCTTTTATTATGGAGATCTCCAGAATTAGTAGGCATGGCTGAGCTTGTTAGAGGCAGCTATACTCAAAATCTTGGACTGGGGATTGTCACTTGAAGTGAGAACGTGTTTCAGGTATAAAAATAAGGGTTCACGTAAATGCACATATTTGTGTAATAAAAGGAGAAACTGATGACATTGAATGCTAAACTTCTTCCAATCTGTATTCTACCCACTTTTTGAGCAGCAGGAGACACTGTGCACTGAGTTATGAAAACGTTCTTGGGTTGTACTTTCCAACATTAACCACATGTGGCTACTGAACACTTGAAGTGTGGCTAGTGGAAATGAACTGAATTTTTAATTTTAATTAAATGTGAATAATGGCTACTATATCAGATAGCACAATATTACAGTAATGGATTTTTTTTTTTTTTCTGGGCATGTGGCTGTTGAGTGAAGGACTACTATTTTCAAATTCCCTTTGCCTAAGTTTGGCTGTGGTCAGGTAGGCTAAGAGTTGCTAAAGGGATGCAAAAAAACCCCTCAGTGTACCCAACTTCCAGATTATGCCCTTTAAAGGAAGGTATATATATATTTTTCTTCTTTATAACTAGTTAGAATGTGGATAGCTGAGTCATCTTCAATCATGTGAATGAGGACATCCCCTCGGGGATATCAAATAAGGTAGATAACTTTGTAAAATAAGATTTGGGGCTTGTTTAAGCCACCAATATTTGGGGGTTTTGACATCAATTAATAAGCGTACATTTGGTTTCCCCTTTTCTTTTTAACATACTCTTTCTGGGATTTGCTGTGATTCCTGAATCTAAGGGCTTGGGTATTTCCTCAAGCCTAGAAATTTCTCAGTCAGTTTTTAAAAGTTTTATTTATTTTCTCTAGTCTTCTCAAAATTGAATAAAATATATGTTAAGCCTTTTATTACCATAGCATCCTTCTTAATTTCTCTGACATATTTTCTATCTCTAGATAGAAAAATCTCTCTTGATGGTATATCTTGAGTAATATCTTGAGATTTATCTTCAGTTTTCTAATTGTTTATCTATGATCTTAATTTCAGTATTTATATTTAGAGAATGTCTCTTTGGTTCTCTTTCAAAATCAGTTGTTTCCTTGTATGATTCCTAAATAGCCTCTTTTAACTATTATAAATATAGTAATTTTATGTGCCATGCTTGAGGAGTCCTATGTAACTACAGCTAGTGGTAAATTTAATTCTCCTGTTTGTTTCTTTTGCTGTCTTGTTATGATACCTTATTCCTGTGTATTTTTAAACTTTGAATTGTGAACTTGTGAATAATAGAGCACTTTCCAAAGTTATTTTGAGATATTTGCATCAAGAGTGAGCACCTTTCTGTGTTTATTTATTCCTTCAAGTTCTTTGGACAAGTGTCAAGCCAGGTCTATTTCCCAGCTTGAGGTTTCCCTTTACTATACCGTTAGTACAACTTCAAGTGAGACTCAAAGATCTATTCCCTCTCCCTGAATATCTTTAAATGTGCATGATCCTTGGTTACTAAGATCTACAAAAGCTCAGGTATATCTGTAGCCTAAGCTTCATCATACCACTGTGGTAGCCATCTTCTCTTCCTTTTTGGATCCTAAGGATCTCTCTTTTGTGTGTACATATTTATTTGAATGGATGTTGATATTCAGCATTTATAGGTGTTCTATACTGGCGTATTTTTAGAACATATTTTAGAGTGGAAATAAAATTTTCTGATGAAATCTAAGATGAAAATTAGCTTGGTTTGGCTCTTGCATATATTCGGTTGAGTCATGGTTTCCTAATTTCAATTAATCTGTGTGTATGGATCTGTGTGCATGTATGTAAACTTTAGTAGGCATCCAAATATGCACATGAAACATGATCAAGTATCTTAGAACTTCCCTGTTTGTTTTTTAATACTTGCCTACGTAGTCCTAACATTAGGCAAGTCTGAAAACTTTTTCCTTTCTTTCTATATTTGTAGGTTTATTTACTCATTCATTTATCCATTCATCACTAATGCACCAATTATTTATTGAGGACATTTTATGTTCCATGCAGTCTAATTGCACGGGGAAATCCTAGCAGGCTAAATTAAGCAATTCTAGGTTGTTGTTGTTGTTGTTTTTAAATAAATCCTAAACTGCTTAATTTAAAGGAAATTTCAATGGATTAAAAAAAGTCATGTAAATTCATATTCATCAAATAAAAATAGTTTCCAATATGTCTTAATATTTGTGAATTTTTTATTACAAATACTTGCTCTAATTAAGTGAGCAGTCATCAACATTAAAACTAGTATAGCATCATACTGCTTTGAGTCAATAATTACCTCTATGGATTTATGTAAATTATAAAATGTGCTTGGTAGCTTATATTACAGATATTGATAAAGGTGAAAGTTGCACATATGATATAAAAATAATTCATCAAATCCAGTCAAGTTCTCTATTTCTCTGTATAGGCAAAAATTTTTAAATGCTTTCCTTTACTGTTATAGAATCAGACAAGGACTTTGCATGCAGCAGGGGTCCCATTTTTTGAAAATGATATAGCATAGAACAGTGTAACAAGATAAATGCACAAGTTGGCATACCACAAAGGCAACAGTGATTCATTCCCAATGCTTGCCACATGCTCCCACTTTGATAAACAGCTTTTGACATAAAGTCATTTTGGGCGTGGTGTGTGCAGCCATGTGACTTGCTGCACCTGAAATGCAGGTCCCCAGGTGGTTTCGCAGGACAAAAGCAAATCTTGCTTTGGCATTTTCTGTTTTGTGTTTATTTTTTTAAGTCCATTTATGCTCATGTTAAATCCCTCCCTTGTATTCTCTCAATATGAATATGGAATAATAAACAATATTACATGTTGTTACATACCCATGTTAATTTCTTCCATGTATCTTGCAAGTCCTTTCTTTTGTTGTTAGATACTTTGACACACAAAGAAAAACCGTATGATAATCCTTTTACTTCAGTAACTGAAACTTTTTAGTATTCGTTTCGTATTATTTTGGCTTTCTTCCTTCTGCACATCTTGTAAATTTATATTTATTTTCACCTGTACATTGAACAAATTACAAATTAAAGATGAAACAAAATACTTGATGTAGAGCTAGGCTGCAGTTCGTAATATAGGCATTGAATTGCATCACAAGGAAAGAAAAAGCTTGGTCCACAGATGGTGAACTACAGGAAATAATACTGCTTTCCAGTTCTCCACAGGCTTCATTGCTGAACAACAAGAAAACAAAGATATTAGACTAGTGCATAAAATGAGATCATAGTCTCCTAGACATGCAGGGATACCTAAATGACATCTGGTACTAGATTCTCATTGCTAATCCTTGGCAAGGAGGGCCGTGAGATGACTCTCTCTTGAGTGTGGCTCGTGATGCTAAATTCCACTGAGATAAAATACATAGTAGTAGACAGCATAATTCTTTGGTACTTTGAACTAGGACGGATTTCGTATTTTATTTTCCTCCCAAAGTAGTATCAACACGCATTCTATCCATAAACCCATGGTAGTGGTGTTAATCGATAAGGTCTTCAAAAAACAGAAATGAACAAACTTTATCCTTCCAAATTAATTCTAAAAGAAAATCTGATAAGATTTGATATCCAATATATATTAAGAAATATGGGAGATTTAGTCAAAGTTATTGAAAACTGAGTGACCCAATGTAAATTTGGCTAAATTTATGAAGGTGTTATTTATAAGCTCAACTTTGAACTTCGGGAAATCTGATGCCATGAGATTTTTAATATTCTATAAAATATCATTTGATGCCAATGCCAGATGAACAAATTGATTAACGCTTTTTAAAAAAAATAATGTAACAGTACTTATGAGGGAAGGAATTAATGTAAACTGAAAATAGGAGGTTTCAGAGACAATCAGATCTCTATTAAATTCTGATTCTATCTCTTGCTGATGGTGGCGATTGCATACTACTACTCCGAGCCCTAGTTTCCTCATCACTAAAATAAAACAAGGGATAACTACCCCATAAAGTTGCTGTGAAAATTAAACAGGATGACATCTATTGGCACACAGTGAATGCCATCTTGGTGAAGAGGATTACCCATATTCCAGCACTTGTTAACTGTTTTGTGATAGCATGAAAAATGAAGAACAGGATTTTCCTGGGTATCTATTATTTGATTCTTTTATTTTGCTCTATCCTATAATAAGTATGGATATAAGAAAGTTCTTTTGACATATTTTCCAAAATATTTTATTTCATATTATTACCATTGTTATCATAATTTATTTGGAGTATATAAAATATGATATCTAGGATAAGAGAAGGACTCAATTTTTAGAAAGCCAATATTATTTATTTATTACTTTAAATCTTGATGATGGCTATCAAATTTCTCTAGCAAAAGTCAAACTCTTTTCTTTCCTTTTGTGATATATACCAGATACTGGCTTCTGATATAGATAAAATGAATATAAAATCCATACATAAACTATCTTAATTGAGATATTTGATCATACATTATTCTGGGTGTTTCTGCGAAGGTGTTTTTGGATAGGATGAACATTTATATTGGTAGACTGAATAAAGCAGACTGACCTCTATAATGTGGGTGAACTCCATCTAATCAGTTGAAGGTCTGAATAGAACAAAAGTCTGACTCTCCCCCACCCAATAAAGGAGAATTCTTCTTCCTGATGGCCTTTCAATTTCCTGGCTCTACAGCAGCCTCCCAAAATTTGGACTCAAACTGGGATATTTGCTCTGAAAAATTTGGACTTTGAAGCCTCAGTAATCATATGTGAGTGGATTCCCTCTAATCAATCATTCAATGAATATCACTCTATATAGCCTGCATGATTTCTGCTGAGAAATCTGCTAAAATTCTTTTTTTTTTTTTTAAGATTTTATTTATTTGACAGAGAGAGATAGTGAGAGCAGGAACAAAAGCAGGGGGAGTGGGAGAGGGAGAAGCAGGCTTCTCGCGGAGCAGGGAGCCCGATGTGGGACTCGATTCCAGGACCCTGGGATCATGACCTGAGCCGAAGGCAGACGCTTAACGACTGAGCTACCCAGGCGCCCGAAATCTGCTAAAATTCTTATTATTGTTCCTCTATCATAGTGCATAAAATGAATGAATGAATAATAGGTTTTATGCATTTATATACCTTACAAACTTATGGAATATGCTGATTGAATAATGAATGATTCCTAGGTGATCAAAATTTAAAGTTTTTGAAATGATCATCTATGAGTCAAAATATGAGTTTTTTGGAGTAGAAAAATGGTTTTGCTTTAAGAAGATATGAACTACACAAAATAGAAGGAATTTGCTGAGCAATCTGAATATAGTAGTTTATTCCCACGTTTTCTTGTATATCTCTAGATATTCTAGATTGGTTTTTCTTTCACCATTTTAATTATTTCATTCTTTTCTTGCTTTCATAATTTTTGATGAGAAATCCACTATAATTCTTAAAACTTTTCCTCTCTACATGACTATTTTTTTTCCTCTAGATTATTTCAAGATTTCCTCCTTGTCTTAGGTTTTCTGCACTGTGAGTATGATATACCTAGGTATACCTTTTTTGGTATGTATTTTGCTTTGTGTTCTCTGAGCTTTGTGGATTTGTGTTTTGGTGTCTATCATTAATTTTGAAAAAAAAATTCAGCCGTTATTACTTTAAATATTTCTTCTACTCCCTTCTCTATTCTCATTCTGGTATTCTAGATATGCATGTTACACCTTTTGAAATAATACCACAGTTCTTTGATACTCTATTTTGTTTTTTTACATTATTTTTTCTCTTTGCATTTCAATTTGAGAAGTTTCTATTGACCTATCTTCAAGGTCACAGATTTTTTCCTCAGCTGTGTCCTGTTTACTGATGAGCCCATTATATCCCTTCTTTATTTGTGATAGTCTTTTTAGATTTAACATTTTATAGTATTTAGAGTGAGCATTTCTTCTTTTATTAGAGTTTCCATCTCTATTTATATTACCCAGTTGTTCTTGCTTGTTGCTTACTTTTACCATTTAGAGTCCTTAAAAATTTAGTCATATGAAATTCTCTGATAATTCCATATCTGTGTCTCATTCTAATGCTTACTTTGTCTCTTCAGACTTTTTTTTCTTGCCTTTTAGCATGCATTGTAAATTTTTGTTGAAAGCTGGTCATGATCTATCAGGTAATAGGAAATGTGACAGATAGGTCTTTACTATAAAGTTTTGTGTTTATCTGACTTAGAGTAGGGGAGTGTTTAATGTTTACTATAGCTTTATATGTCAGTTTTCTCTAGTGTCCTTTTTTTTTCTCCCTTATTGTTTTTGAGTTTCCCTAAAATTCTTCTTACGTTGAATCTGTACCTTCCAGTTCTTTCAGCTGTAACCCATTATTATATTCTGGAGCCCTGCTGATGTTGTGACAGGTGGAAGAAATCTATAATCTCATGATTAAATTTCTATCTTTCAGTGGTTTTCTGTCTCTGGACCGTGACCTCCACAAAAGTTTCTCAGCTTTTATTCCTCCCTTAGATGAGACAGGAAGGCTAGAGAGAGAGATGGGATTGGATTATTTCCTTTCCCTATTTTGGATAAGGCTTTGCAAAGGTCTTGTCCCCTATATAAGCCTTTATTTTAGAGAACATACTGCAATTATTTCTGAAAAAATTACTTCTCTCACACTCTTGCCAAAACAGGAGGATTTTTTCTTGACTTTACACATTGTGAACCTGGTGGGCATTTTTGGAGACAAAGCCCACAAAAACATGGGGGCCCCACTAAAACCGCAGCCCCTACACCCAGCGTTTCTCTCATGCTAATCCACACTCTGGGAAGTTACTGTTTAAGTGTTCCCACCAGTTTATGGCTCCAGCAGCTTCTGTTCCAGATAGGCTGCTGGCTATGATTCATTGTATTCACTTGTCTGTACAGAGTCCAGGATGGTAACTTGCTTTGTAAGCACAGTTCTCTGATGAGTCCAAGAAAAGTCACTGGTTTTCAGTTTGTTCAGTTTTTTTCTTAGGATTCAAGTAAGGATTTCAAATTCCTTTACATGACAGAGCTGAAATGAAGTTGTGTGTTGCCATTTCTGAATTTTTATTTTTGTTTTGTTTTTCTTTCAAGTAGGGTATTATTATTATTATTATTATGACTATAAAATCTACTATTGTCCAAATCAGGACATGTTTAAAGATGAAGAGAGAACTCTTAATACCAATATTGATCTATAGGCATCAGTGGATTTTGGGAAACTATGAAATAGGACCACCCTATATTTTATCTGAGTTCTTGCATATTTGAAATGATATTTGAATGACAACTTTGTTTTTTTTAATATGTGAATGACAATTTTCTTGATCATATATCATGGTATTCAGAAATTTTTCTATAATGGTTCACCTTATTTTGACATTGAATTTTGGATACTGAAAAGTCTGAGTAGGTGACATTTTTCCAGAGGATCCTTTAATTATATTTGAGGTTTAGTAACTGTGTCAAGATATGTTTAGTAGTGAATTATGTTTTACCAGTTTGTCCTAGGACACAGTTTCTTTTAATCTGTAGCATCAGTTATTTATTTACATTTATATGTGTGTATAAATTATATTTTTCATCTTTCTATTTGTTTCTGGTTCTTTTTTTAGGAATGTATATTATACTTGTTTGGATCTCCTTTTCCTTCCACACCTAGCATCATTTTTCTGATATTTTTTATTTCTTAAATTTCATTCTGCTTTGTAGGACTTTTAAAAGACTGTGTGCCTCTGGTAATATTGCTCTTCTTTTTTTTAAGATTTTATTTATTTGAGGAGGGGAGAGAGGGACAAGCAGACCCTCCCCAAGTGCAGAGCCCGCCGATGTGGGGCTTGATCTTATGACCCTGAGATCATGACCTGAGCCGAAATCAAGAGCCGGACTTTCAACTGACTGTGCCACCCAGGCGCCCCAATATTTATCTTATTTTTGGTTTTATTAATGATTTTTTCTTCTAATTATTTTCTTTGTCAGATCACGTCCAGTCTCCTTATATTGCTTATCATTTCCTCTTTAATATCCTGCACTCTTTGAAAAAATTATTTTTTTTTCATAAAGCTGCCTTGTGATCATTAATTTCTTTGGGTATGGAGAACCATATGTCTGAAGATTTGGGAAAGTTAATTCTACTGCTAATGTTTATAATTTAGTTAAAAACATATTTTTGGGTTGGTATACTGCTGGTTCTTTTCAGGTTATTATTTCTTTTTCAAGTGGGCAGATCCATCTAAGCGAATACTTTGCAGAAGAATTGAGATGGGGATTATTGCCCACTGGGGCAATAAAAGATTGATGTGGCTCATGGTGAAGCCTTTATATAACCTGCATATGTGTAATGATTTGTTATCTATAGTTACTCATCTGTCTCTGGGCAGCACCGCTAAAGCATATTAGACATTTCCTTTACCTCCTTCAGCTTTTCTTCGTCTTTTGCTATACTGAATTGAGGCCATGAAAGGGTATTCCTGCCTGGCTTCTTGCATAGCTTACTATAGCATTTAGATCAAGGTATTTTTGATGAGCCTTTAAGACTATGTTTAGAAAAATCTGCATGCTGCCTGAAGCCAAGAAGGTATGTATCAGTTCTATATAAACATCTTGATTTTGACACAAATTTTATTTTATTTGACAGATATTGTTTATTGATTGTGATTTGAAGTTGAGGATATTTACTTCTCTATTTGGTTATCATCAGTGAGTGTTAGAGGAAGGGAGTAAAATAAAAATACCTTTGCCACATTTATAGCATTAAGTGAAAGCTTGAGGAAAGACTTTTTTTTTTTAAAGATTTTATTTATTTATTTGAGAGAGAGAATGAGAGAGAGCACATGAGAGGGGGGAGGGTCAGAGGGAGAAGCAGACTCCCTGCCGAGCAGGGAGCCCGATGCGGGACTCGATCCAGGGACTCCAGGATCATGACCTGAGCCAAAGGCAGTCGCTCAACCAACTGAGCCACCCAGGCACCCTTGAGGAAAGACTTTTAACATTCCCTAATAGATCTCACTTCACACCCTGAATCATAAACAAGTAAAAAAGGTGAACTGTGCAAGTTTGTTAGTTTTCCTGTTCCAACCCAATTGCCCTAACCTGTGTTCCAAAGTCACTCAGTTCTTCTTCAAAGAGGTAACTGATTATAAGGTCCTTATGCATCCTCCCAGAGAGTCACTGAAGTTATAAGCATATAATATTATAAAAATATTAACAAGCTAATAGGTAAAAGGAATATATATATAAAGAATATTAAGTACAAAAATATAGTACAAAGAAGATGTCTAGGTGTACTACTGTAGGGGTAAAAGTGTAGGGGTATTTATATAAGATACATATCTAGAGTACATTTTATACTATAATTTTTGAACTTGGCGAGCATTTCATATCAATATATTACTTTTATCTGCTCTATAATGCTCCATTAAATGGAAAGGCAGTAATTTATTGAATCTGTGCTCTACTGGCATATATTTAACCTATTTTAATATTCTGATATCATCAGTTTTTGAATACTTTTATTAGTAATTTTGAATGCAAGTATTTCTGCAGGACAAATTTTATAACTTCACAGAGTTGTCACACTTATTTTTAAAAACTCATATATAAATACCTAACTATAAAAAATATTTCAGAACATTGTAATTTGTGAATTGTGGGGCAAATACTATAGGGATTGGGCAGAACAGAGAGAAGAAATGATCCACTAAAGTTGCCTACTTCACACTTAAAGTGTGAAAAGAAGAATTGTATCTAATTCCAAGGGCATGAAAAGATTATTAAATGCTACTTTTAAACTCATGTCAAGGATACTTCCACTGTCAAGACACTTTTGAGTCATAGTTGTCATTTGCAACAAACTTGGAAATGCCATATGTAATTAGGAGACAACCAGGGAGTGACTTAAATTCATTTAGTAAGTGAAAGAACAGTTCAAGGCTTTCTGAATAGTTATCTCAGATGAACTGAGGTAGTTAATCAAGTCCCCCAAAATGTCAGACAGGTAATAGACAGCTCCCATCAGAAGACTCAATCCTTACAACTATTCATTTTTTAAAAACATTTCTCATTTATGACAGTCACAGGAAAGTCTGAGCAAGAGTTACTTGCGAGCTTAATTGACTGAAATTGTTCCCCTGCAAAAAGAAATGTAAAATGGTTAAAGAAAAATAGCAACTATAACAGTCTTTTGAACATCTTTCAAATGTAGGTAACAATATATTAGAAGTTAGGAAATTGGGTATGCCTTATAAGTATTTTTTTCATAGTGGTTGGGGATTTGAAGTAATTGAAACTGAATAATTCTTCCAGCACCTGCCAACCAGTAGTTAGTAGGAAGCCATACTGAGAGGTATGGCAAGTGATTTGGTATGTGAAGTAAGACCAAAGCACAGAGGGGTGATGCTAGTGGTGACAGTTATCAGAAACCTACTGCAAGTTATATTCAAAGCACTGGAATAGGACTCTACCCATCATCCTACTGCCCTAAACATAACTTTAAATATCAAAACAAAAACAAACTAAACTGTGGTAAGTGCAAAAAGATCATTCGTGTAGTTAGAAGAAAAATAACGCTTATCAAGGGCCTACTATGTGAAAGCAAAAGCTTTAGAAACCTCTTCTGCTATCTTTAAAATCTGTGAGACAATTATTTTTATTTTTAATGGAAATATACAACAGTAATTCAACATTTATATACATTATAAAATGCTCACTATAAGTATAGTCACCATCTGTCACCATACAAAATTATTAGCATATTATTGACTATATTCCCTATGCCGTATTTTATATCCCATGACATATTTATTATTTGTTTTATAATTGGAAGCTTATACCTGTTGATCTCCTCTACCTATTTTGCCCATCACCTTACCCCTTTCCTCTCTAGCAACCACCTATTTTTTCCCTCTATTTGTGAGTCTATTTCTGTGTAGTATTGTTTATTCATTTGTTTTGCTTTTTTAAGTTCCACTTTTAAGCGAAATCATCTGGTATTTGTCTTTCTCTGATTTATTTCACTTAACATAATAATCTCTAGGTCCATCCATGTTGTCACAAAGGTCAAAATTTCATTTGTTGTTATAGCTGAATAATATTCCATTGTATATATGTAACAGGTCTTCTTTATCCATCCGTTTATTGATGGATACTTAGATTGCTTCCGTATTTTTGCTATTATGAATATTGTTGCAATGAACATAGGGGTGCATACATCATTCAAATTAGTGTTTTAGTTTTCATGGAATAAATACCTGGAAGTGGAATTGATGGATCATATGGTATTGCTATTTTTAACATTTTGAGGAAACTCTATACTGTTTTCCATAATGGCTATAATAATTTACGTTCCCACTAACAGTAAACAAGGATTCCCTTTTCTCCATATCTTCACCACCAGTTGTTTATTTCTTGTCTTTTTGATAATACCCATTTTGACAGGTGTGAGGTGATATCTCATTTTGGTTTTGATTTGCATTTCCCTGATAATGAGTGATGTTGAGAATCTTTTGATGTATCTGTTTGCCATTTATATGACTCTTTGGAAAAATGTCTATTCATGTCCTCTTCCCTTTTCCCATTGTTTAATCAGGTGGTTGGTTGGTTGGTTATTGATTGACTGATTGATTGGTGTTGAGTTGTATTAGTTCATTATATATTTTGGATATTAACCCCTTACTGGATATGTCATTTGCATGTATCTTCTCTCATTCAGTAGGTTGCCTTTTTGTTTTGTTGATGGTTTCCTTTGCTGTGTAAAAGCTTTTTAGTTTAATATCGTCCCAATTGTTTGCTTCCGTTGCCCTTGCTTGAGGAGACAGATCCAAAAAAGACATGTCCAAAAGTTTACTGCCTATTTTTTCTTTCAGGAGTTTTATGTTTTCAGGTTTTACTTTTAGGTTTTTAATCCATTTTGAGTTTTTTATATATATATATAAAGAGTACAAACGTGAGCTTCAACTTTGTTCAATTTCCCAGCATCATTTATTGAAGAGACTACCTTTTCCCCATTGTGTATTCTTGCCTTTGTCATAGATTAATTGACTATTTAAGTGTGGGTTTATTTCTGAGCTCTCTATTTTTTTTCCCCTAATCCTTTGTATTTCTGTGGGGTCATTTGTAACTTTTCTTTCATTTTTGATTTTGAGTCTCCAGTCTTTTTTTCTTGATGAATTTGGCTAAAGATTTATCAATTTTGTTTATCTTTTCATAGAACCAGCTCTTTGTTTCATTGATCTGTTTTTTTCTTTGCCTCTATTTTTTTTTTCTGTTCTGATCTTTAGTTTTCATGGAATAAATTTTCTTATTTCTAATAACATTGGACTTTGTTCTACTTTTTCTAGTTCCTTTAAGTGTGAAGTTAGACTGTTTGAGATTGCTCTTGCTTTTAGAGGTGGGCCTGGATCACTATAAATTTCTCTCTTTGAACTGTTTTAGTTGTGTCTCAAAGATATTGAAATGTTGTGTTTTCATGCTCCTTTGTCTCAAAATATTTATTTCCTCTTTGATTTCTTTATTGACCCATTGGTTATTTAATAACATGTTGTTTAGCCTCCATGTATTCATATTTTATCCAGTTTTTCTTGTAATTGATTTCTAGTTCCATGCCATCTTTGTCAGAAAAGATACTTAAAGTGATTTCAATCCTACTAAATTTAGTGAGACTTGTTTTGTGACCTAACATGGGATCTATTCTGGAGAATGCTTGAAGTGCACTTGAAAAGAATGTGTATTCTGCTGTTTGGGAATGGAATGTTTTATATAGATCTAGTAAGTCCATCTGGTCTAAGGTGTCATTCGAAGCCACCATTTCCTTATTGACTTTCTGTCTGGAGGATCTATCTATTGATGTAAGTGGGGTGTTGTAATTCCCCTCTACTATTGCATTACTGTCAATTTTTCCCTTTATGTCTGTTAATATTTTTTTGTTTGTTTGTTTTTAGGTGTTCCTAAATACTTGGGTACTTAGATACTTGTTATAGTCTCTTGTTGGATTGATCTATTTACCATTATGTAGTACCTTTCTTTATCTCTTGCTACAGTCTTTGTTTTAAAGTATATTCAGTCTAAGTATTGCTACCCTGGCTTTTTGTTGTTGTTGTTGTTTACTTCTATTTCCATGGTATATGTTTTTCCTTCACTTTGTATGTCTTTAAGTTTGAAGTGAGTCTCTTGTAGGCAAAAAAGATGGGTCTTTTTTTTTAATCTATTGCATCACTTTATGGTTTTTGATTGGAGTATTTAGTCTACATTTAAAGCAATTACTGATCAGCATGTATGTATTGCCATTTTGTTAATTGTTTTTTAGTTCTTTGTTCCTTTCTTCTTTTGCTCCTTTCCATTGTAATTTGATGACTTTGTTATGCTCAGATTACTTTCTTTTAAATTTTTGTGTATCTATTTTAGCTTTTTGGTTGGTTGTTACCATGAGGCTCACATATAACATTTATGTATATAGCGATCTGTTTTAAGTTGATGGTTGCTTAAGTTCAAACACATCTAAAAACACTATATTTTTACTTCTCTTTACTTGAAGTCATATTTTATTCTTTTTATTTTGGGTATCCATTAACTAATTATTGTGGATAAAGTTGATCTTTTCTCTTTTACCCTCCACGTTAACTTTATAAGAGATTGATTTACTACTTTTACTATATGTTTGCTTTTACCAATAAAATTTGTTCTTTCATAATTTTCTTCTACTTACAGCCTTTTGTACTTAAAGAAGTTTCTTTAACATTTCTTGTAAGGCCAGTTTAGTGATGATAAACTCCTTAACTTCGTTTTTCTGGGAAACTCTTTATCTCCTTCAATTCTGAATGAGAACCCTTCTTGCTAAATTATTCTTGGCTGTAGGTTTTTTTTTTTTTTCTTTCAGCACTTTGAATATATTATGCCACTCCATTCTGGCTTGTAGTTTTTGCTGCAAAATCAGCTAACAAGCTTATGGGTGTTCCCTTGTATGTAATTAGTTACTTTTCTCTTGCTGCTTTTAAGACGCTTTTTTCTTTAAATTTTGCTATTGTAATTATGTGTATTGACATCTTCAGGTTCTTTTTGGGGCTTCTCTGTGCTTCCTGCGCTTGAATGCTTGTTTTTTCCCCATGTTAGGAAAGTTTTCAGCTATTATTTCTTCAGATAAGTTTTCTGCCCCTTTCTCTCTCTTTTCTCCTTCTGGGACCTCTATAATATAAATATAGTATGCTTGATGTTATCCTAGAGGTCCCTTAATCTGTTTTCATTTTTTTAAATTCTTTTTTCTTTTTTCTATTCAGTTTGGATGATTTCTACTACCCTGTCTTCTAGATTGCTTATTGATTCTTCTGTATCCTCTAATCTACTGTCGATTTCCTCTAGTGTATTTTTCATTTTAGTTATTATATTCTTGAGTTCTGATTGCTTATTTTTCATATTTTCAATCTCTTTGTTGAATTCTTACTGAATTTATCCACTCTACTCCCATGTTCAGTGAGCATTTTGTGATCATTACTTTGAACTCTATCTTTTCTTTGGTTTGGAACATAGTTCTCTTTCCTTATTTTGTCTGACTCTCTTTGATAAGCTACATCTCCTGGTCTGAAACAAAGTGGTTTTATGTGAAAGGCACACTGAAGGGAACCAGAAGCATAATTCCCCCTGGTTACCAGAACCAAACATTTCAGAGAAGTCCACTCTGTGGACTATGTCTACCTTCCTGTTGTGACTGGGTCAAGATCCCTGTAGGTGCAGTGGTGGGTGGGGCTGATTCCACCAGCTGGTGTGAGAATCCCCGTATATGGGAATAGTACCCATGTGGTTGGCTGCTAGGTCTGGCTGCAACTGGCTGCAACTGCAACCCAGTGTGTTGGTGGGTGTTAGCCCCTGGTATGGCTAGCTATGAGGGTTGGTGTGCATGTTGCCAGTATGCTGGTGGGTAGGGCTAGCTCCCCTCCTCAGGGAAGGAGACACTTTGGAGGGGTACCTGCCCAGTGGGCAGGTTAGGAAGGGTAGATTCAGAGGGAACACTGGGGTGGGGTAAGCAGTGCTAGCAAGGTAGACCAAGAGTGTCACAACTGGTGCTCTCCAATGTCAGCTAAATAGGCAGCAAGGCAAGGAAAATGGCACCCACCAGTGCTTTTGTTCCTGGAGAAAGTTCTGATGGGTCCTTCTGGCATATGCCCTAAAATGAGTCGATGTCTCTTTCATATATGGCCCAGGTGCTTCTATAACTGCTGCCTATTTGATGGGTCCCAGACCAAGAAAGATTGTGTGAGGGCCCTTTAAAAGCAGAGTCTCAGTTTCCTATAGCCCTCTGGGACTCCCAGAGATAACTATCACTGATTTTCAAAGCTCCCAGAGCTAGGCCCTACTGTTTTTCAAAGCCATATGTTATGGGGGTTTATCTTTCCAGTGCAATTCCCCAGGGAAAAGATGACCATTGTGGGGCTTGAACCCCTCACTCCTTAGGGAGGACCTCATTGCCTGTGATATTTGTCCTGCTTGTGGGTTGCATTTACATTCTTTTCAAACTGCTATTTCTTCACTGGATCTCAGGGTGAGCAAAACTGTAGGTGAGCCCTCCAAGAGGGGAATCTTCTATATAGTTTCCTATAGTTGCATACCCTGGACATCACCCCCATTGACTTTCTAACCCAAATATTCTCTAAGCTTGAGTGAGACAACTCTTATCATCCCCATTATGTAGATGATGAAACTAATGTTTATTTGCCCAGGTATAAATTATATCAAATCCAAACTCAAAACCAGAACTTGGACTCTAGGCATTACAAACAGCATTCATTAAATATGAATTAAATGTATCTCACTAATAATGTGAATGATAAGGGCACATTTTATTCCCTCAAAGAGTAGTAGACAAATATGCAATTCTTTTTTTACTGAGATATAATTGACATATAACATTATAGTACCAGCTGTATGACATAGTAGTTCCATATTTATATATATTGTGAAATGATCACCACAATAAGACTAGTTAACTTGCATCACTATATATAAGTCACAATTATTTTTCTTGTGATGAGAACTTTTAAGATCTCTTGCCAAGGTTCAAATATATGGCACATATATACAATGGAATATATTTCCATCTATGTGTGTCATCTCCAGTTTTTTCATTGTCTTATAGTTTTCAGTGTACACATCTTTCACCTACTTGGTAATTTATTCCTAGGTATTTTATTATTTTAATGCAATTGTATATGAGATTGCTTTCTTAATTTCTCTTTTTGATAGTGTGTTATTAGTGTATAGAAATGCAACAGACTTTTGTATATTGATTTTGTATCCTGAAATTTTACTGAATGTTGATTAGTTTTAACAGTTTTTAGTAAAATCTTTAGATTTTCTGTATATAACATTATGTCATCTGCAACGACTGATAGTTTTACTTTTTCCTTTCTGATTTGGGTGCCTTTTATTTATTTTTCCTCCCTAGTTGCTCTGATTATGACTTCAAATATCATGTTCTGTGAAAGCAGCAAGAGTGGACATACTTTGCTTGTTCCTGACAATAAGGGAAAGCTTTCAGCTTCTCTGTGTTGAGTATAATGTTAGCTGTGGGCTTGTTATATTGACCTTTGTTATGTTGAACTATGATCTCTCTATATCCACTTTGTTGAGAATTTTTACCATTAATGTATGTTGACTTTAGTTAAATGCTTCACCTGCATCTATTAAGATGACTATATAATTTATTCTTCATTTATTAATGTGGTGTATTACATTGATTTATTTGTGGATGTTGCACCATCCATGCATGGCTGAACTAAATCTCACTGATGGTGCATAATCCTTTTAGTTATTTATTTTTTAAATTTTATTTTGTTATGTTAGTCACCATTCATTACATCATTAGTTTTTGATGTAGTGTTCCATGATTCACTGTTTGTGTGTAACAGCCAGTACTCCATTCAATGTGTGCCCTCCTTAATACCCATCACTGGGCTAACACATCCCCCCACCCCCCTCCCCTCTAAAACCCTCAGTTTGTTTCTCAGAGTCCATAGTCTCTCATGGTTCGTCTCCCCCTCCAACTCCCCCCCCTTCATTTTCCCCTTCCTACTTTTTTTTTTTAAACATAAAATGTATTATTTGTTTCAGAGGTACAGGTCTGTGATTCAATAGTCTTACACAATTCACAGCGCTCACCAAAGCACATACCTCCCCAATGTCTATCACCCAGCCACCCCATCACTCCCATCCCCTATCACTCCAGCAACCCTCAGTTTGTTTCCTGAGATTAAGAATTCCTCGTATCAGTGAGATCATATGATACTTGTCTTTTTCTGATTGACTTATTTTGCTTAGCATAATACCCTCCCTCCAGTTCCAACCACATCGTTGCAAATGGCCAGATTTCGCTTTTTTTTTTTTTTATGGCTGCATAATATTCCATTGTGTGTATGTATGTGTGTATATATATATATATATATATATATATATACACACATACCACATCTTCTTTATTGATTCACCTGTTGATGGACATCTAGGCTCTTTCCATAGTTTTGCCATTATGGACATTGCTGCTATAAACATTGGGGTGCACATACCCCTTCAGATCACTACATTTGTATCTTTGGGGTAAATACCCAGTAGTGCAATTGCTGGGTCGTAGGGTAGCTCTATTTTCAACTTTTTGAGGAACCTCCATACAGTTTTCCGGAGTGGCTGCACCAACTTGCATTCCCACTAACAGTGTAGGAGGATTCCCCTTTCTCCACAACCTCACCAACATCTGTCATTTCCTGACTTGTTAATTTTAGCCATTCTGACTGGTGTGAGGTGGTATCTCATTGAGGTTTTGATTTGGATTTCCCTGATGCCAAGTGATGTTGAGCACTTTTTCATGTGTCTGTTGGCCATTTGGATGTCTTAGGAAAAATGTCTGTTCATGTCTTCTGCCCATTTCTTGATTGGATCATTTGTTCTTTGGGTGTTGAGTTTGATAAGTTCTTAATAGATTTTGGATACTAGCCCTTTATCTGATATGTCATTTGCAAATATCTTCTCCCATTCTGTCGGTTATCTTTTAGTTTTGTTGACTGTTTCTTTTGCTGTGCAAAAGCTTTTTATCTTGATGAAGTCCCGATAGTTCATTTTTGCCCTTGCTTCCCTTGCCTTGGCGATGTTTCTAGGAAGAAGTTGCTGCGGCTGAGGTCGAAGAGGTTGCTGCCTGTGTTCCCCTCTAGGATTTTGAAGGACTCCTGTCTCACATTTAGGTCTTTCATCCATTTTGAGTCTATTTTTGTGTGTGGTGTAAGGAAATGGTCCAGTTTCATTTTTCTGCATGTGGCTGTCCAATTTTCCCAACACCATTTGTTGAAGAGACTGTCTTTTTTCCATTGGACATTCTTTCCTGCTTTGTTGAAGATTACCGTAGAATTGAGGGTCCATTTCTGGGCTCTCTATTCTGTTCCATTGATCTATGTGTCTGTTTTTGTGCCAGTACCATACTGTCTTGATGATTATAGCTTTGTAATAGGGCTTGAAGTCCGGAATTGGGATGCCACCAGCTTTGCTTTTTTCAACATTCCTCTGGCCATTTGGGGTCTTTTCTGGTTCCATACAAATTTTAGGATTATTTGTTTGTATAATCCTTTTAATTAGCTAACATTTTATTAAGGATTTTTGCAGCTATGTTTTTCAGTGATATTGGCCTTTACTTTTCTTGTTGTTCCTTGGTATCAGAGTAATGCTGGCTTTGTAAAGTGACTACTGGTTTTTGTAAAGTGAGTTTTGAAGCATTACTTCCTCTTTCACAGAAGGCATACATGTAAAAACATTTATGAAGTCTATTTCAAGTTGATAACAACTTAAATTTGAGTGCATTCTAAAGCATGTCTTGTGTTTTTGATGTCACAATTTGTATCTTTTTATCTTGTGTATACCTTAGCAAATTGATGTAGTTATTTTTTTTTACTACCTTTTTTTAGCCTTTATACTGGATTCCTAAGTGATTGAATCTCTATTGTTCTGAAATTTGCCAATTATTTTCCTTTTTCTGTGAGATACATACTTACATGTTTTTCATGAAAATACTTTCATTATTTTTCTGTATTAACCAGTGCCTTTTCATTTCAACCAAAATATGTCCCTTTAACTTCTCTTGTAAGGCAGACTATGTGAAGAATTCCTTACAGTTTGCTTCTCTGGAAAACATTTTATCACTTTTTTAATTCTGGGTAAAATATTCTTGGTTGGAATTTTTGTTTCTTTCAGCACTTTGAATATATTGTACCACTTCCTGTGGCCTGTGAAGTTGTTTCTCTCTTGTTGCTTTTAAGATCCTCTCCTTGTCTTTAACTTTTGACATTTTAATTGAAATATGTTTTGGGTTCATCTTACTTGGCACTCTCTAGTACTTCTGGATTTAGAAGTCTGTTTCCTTCCCCAGGTAAGTTGCTTCTTGCTCTACCCGATGGGTAGTAACCTGTTAAAAGCTCTTTCTCCTTAGATTACAGTCCAGTCCAGTCCAGTCCCTTAGCATATGTCCTCTTGGCCACCAGTGCCATGTGGTCTGGAAGTGTCCCCTGAAACAGCCACCAACATTGGGATACCAGATGGCCAGCATAAGTGCCTTTCTGTGACAAAGGCAGAGGGAGAATGCAAAGATGATTGTATCCATTGACCTCTGTTCTCTGAGAGCCCCTCCAGAGCCTCTAGATGTGTGCCAAACCAGAAGAATGCTCTCAGGCAGAAGCTCCAGGATAAAGAAATACACCTTTTTCACAGAAAAATGGGGGTGTATTTAAGTTGCTGTCTGTGCAGTGCTGTGGTGGTGGTAACCAACCAAGAACTGTGGGACCCAGGGATGTAAACCCTACTAACCACCAGAGCCAGATGATCAAGGGATGTCCCTTGGGTGGAAGCCATAATAATGGGAATACTAGACATAAATATGATGGGCCCAGACACCTGTAAAAGCTCCACGGTGTCAAAAACTGGCATTGGGAGTGTGGCAGATGGAGAGTGCAAAGATGGTGCCCACTAGCCTTCCAGGAGCCTCCTAGATATGTGTTAAATTATATGCCTGCCACTAAGGCCCACACTCTAAGGTAAATAAACCTGTTTCACAGAGATTCTGGATGCTTTTCAAATGGCTCTGTGCTGGACCCTTGGGCCATATATGTATATGTGTGTACACAAGCCCTTTACTGTTTCTCAGTTTGCAATAGCATTATGGGTCTCATGGCTGTGAGCTCTGTTGGCTTTCAAAGCTAGATGTTTTGAGGGCTTGTCTCTCAGTGGCAGGTCTTAAAAGTTGGGGTGTCCAATGTATAGATCAAACCCTTTGCTCCTTGGGGAGAAACTCTGGGATTTGGGGTTCTCTGTACCAGGGGTGTTTTTTTTTTAATTAGTTTCAGAGGTAGAATTTAGTGATTCATCAACACCCAGTGCTCATTACGTCAAGTACACTCCTTAATATCCATCTCCCCTCCAGCAACCCTCAGTTTGTTTCCTAGAGTTCAGCATCTCTTATGGTTTGCCTCCCTCTCAATGTTCATTTTATTTTTCCTTCCCTTCCCCTATGTTCATCTGTTTTGTTTCTTAAGTTCCACATATGAGTGAAATCATGTGGTATTTGTCTTTCTCCAACTGACTTATTTTGCTTAGCTTCATACCCTCTAGTTCCATCCATATCATTGCAAATGGGTCATCTGGGTCATAAAGGCAGAGACAGCTTTCTTTGCATAGCATGCTGAACCAGGTAGAAAATTTTCTCAGGCTCTGGGTCAAACTCAAAGATGACAGCTTTACTAGTTCCTTGATAAATAAATAGACCTCAATAACACAGAAAATATACAGCAAGGTCTCCGTTATAACATTAGCTGTGTTTTATTTGAAGGGGATATGAGTAACAACAACTTGTTTCTCACTTTGAAGAGAATATTACAACATGCTCCAAACAAGTGGAGTCCCTGAATACTTTAGTGAAGTAGCACCCCTGATTTTGTGAGGCTTATGTCCCACTATTTCCTGCTGTATGAGACCTGTGAATCAGTGGGATGCCATGGGGGATATTTTGACACAGGGAGAAGAATTTATGTAACCTAATTCAAGGTGGTCAGATAAAAAAATATGCAGTTTTTATAAAGGTAAAAAACTAACAGTATAGCTGCCACTTTTGGAGTAATACATCAGATACAAGAAACAGTACAGCCTCATTCCAATAAAGAGTCCACATTAAGAATAGTAGTTACAATTGTGCATGCTTCCTAATTGAGCGTATATGTTGGAAATATTTCGTAATTAAAAACAAGTCAAATATTTATTAAAATAAGATGATAAATTGCTGCTTATGCACTACAAGTTCTCAGAGTGAGACCATTTAAATCAACATGATAAATTTTTTGCTGGAATTATCAGGCACTTGGCAATTCAAAATTTAAACTTGCATCATTAGTTGATAGATTTGCACTTAATGACAAATGAAGTTCTAAAACTGAGGTTATATAGGTTACAAGTGGTATTTTTTATATGTTCCACATATGAGTGAAATAATGTAATGTAATATTGGCAAATAATTCAGTTGATTTGCTCATTTAATGTAGTTCCAACCCCTTTATTTCAGGACTTACTACATTCTATGGACTAGAAGTCTAAAATTCTTGGAAATATTTACAGTTTATGTTCTGCATATAGCCTGTCTCTTGTCAGGCTGATTAATCTTGAGACATAAAACATGGAAATTATACAGAGATGTCATGCTGGATGCATGTGGTATTTCAGTAGCAATGGTAACAGGGGGGCTAGTGTTCAATCCCTAGATTAGCAAGCATTGAACATAAATTTCATTGGCAATGGCAAGACTGAGAAATTGCCATCTTAGAGATTATAGTTGTGTTTCCTGATCCCTGGTAGAACTGGAATGAGTAGTTAGTATTACAGCATCTGTATTCCTGGCTTTTGGATGAAAGGATGGTTCTATGGTAGTATTCTGGGAATAAGTTCAGTCTGGGGCCTTTATCAGCAGCCATTCCGAAGTATTTTTAGGTATCTAATAATCTATATTAAATCTCTTCCCTAGTACCTTAGGTTTAATCATTTCATATATATATGAAATATATATACACATATATATATATCAGATTACCAACTACTACAGGGAATGATGTCATGATTTACATTCTAGTCTTCTTACTGCTGTTTGTCAAGTATGTAATTTTATTCATTTTCATTCTTTTTTCAGGAATTGGTAAACATATCATCTTTGCCTTTTATTTTTTAAATAATTTCATCCAATAATCAGGTATCCTATGGATAAAATTTTTATACATTTTTTTTTAAGATTTATTTAGTTATTTGAGAGAGTGAGAATGAGAGAGAGTACATGAGAGGGGGGAGGGTCAGAGGGAGAAGCAGGCTCCTCGCTGAGCAGGGAGCCCGATGCGGGACTCAATCCCGGGACTCCAGGATCATGACCTGAGCCGAAGGCAGTTGCTTTAACCAACTGAGCCACCCAGGCGCCCCAATTTTTATACATTTTATAAATGTCTTAAAATATGTAACCAATGTAGACAAAATTCCTGGTGAAGAAAGTTTACAAAGGACTGTTAGTAGCAGCTGGCCTATGGAACATTTGCATGAACATTTGTGCATTTAGACTGGGCCAAAAACAAAGATTTGTTTGTAGTGATGATTAAAATAAACATTTTAATTTAGGTAGTGTTTGACATCAAAACAAGTGTCTTCAAATAAAATAATATTTAGGAAAGTAAGACTCCTGCAAATATGTTTCTTTGCCAAGCAAATATTTTACTTTTTAGGTTTTTGCCAATGCAGGTGCTAATATACATGTTAAGTAAGGTATGCGTGTCATTCTTCATGATAGAAAAAGGGATACAACATTTCCCTTTTTCATAATATATGATGGAAATAACTACAAAAAAGTTTGTTCAATAAAAATATGAATAAGTTAAATACCTTAATTAAAATGTCTTTAAAAGACATTCCGAAGTATTTTTAGGTATCTAATAATCTATATTAAATCTCTTCCCTAGTACATTAGGTTTAATCATTTCATATATATATATGAAATATATATACACATATATATATATCAGATTACCA